>NW_024544269.1:0-65428 GCF_018167655.1 Microtus oregoni | reverse complement strand
ATGGGGATTTCCGAAATTATAGAAGCCTAGATATTGCTACTTAGGTGATCAAACTAAATTTGTATAATGACTTTGGGGAAGAGGCTAGATCCAGGTAGAGATCGAATATGAAATATCTGGTTGTGAGGGAGTGAGTACTTACCAGGCCATACCATGGTGGAGGACTCAGGAATACAGAGTTGGATTCGGGTAAGATAGTTAGCAAAATGAGTACTATATGTAGATTCAAGCAGCGCAGGTCCTTGTAGGACAATGTATGTTGGTTGGAGGACAGGAGTAGATGCTGGGATTCGGCCCTCGCATTTGGAACTCTGTTGAATCCTGTGAGCATTACTACAACATGCAAGAATATCAGTGGCAAAAAACTAGACTTGGACACTTGTAGTGACTTATGATCTGTTTGTTGGCATATGGGGAAACGCTATCTGGTAGGGGAAATATTCTGGGCTTGGTCTTTGGGGAAGATATGGAAAGTCTGGATTGGAAATGGAGTTGTGAAAGCAGGGCAACTATTTCATGCATGGGTGTAGGTGTGTTAAATTCAGGGGAGCCTAACTGTTGACTATACCAAAGAAGGAGTTGCTGGACCTAGTCTTGGCTGAAGGCTTTGAAAACCTTCACAGGCCTAAAATTTGCAAATGCAAGGCACATGAGGCAGCTGTAAGTCAGACAGCAAGTGGAAAATCAAATATTCATTTGTGTGTAGTGGGTTACTCAATTGGCTAAAGTTGGGTCCTGGTGGTTGTGGGATGTCTGGTTATATAATGAAGTGGTTTAGGCATCGGAATCATCCTGCAGATGGATTCAGGTAGGATGGTTACTGTTGGGAATGTAGATGCTGGATACAGCACAAAAGAATGTGCTAGGACAAGGCCAGTTGGAGGGAAAGTGCCAGCAGAAGCTTAGAACTATCTATCAAAGCACGGTAGGACTAAGATGGAGCCTAGGGTTTGGAACTCAGCAAACAGCTAAAAGTCACTATAAGTGTGAGAAAACAGCTCTTTTAGACTTCTCACTGGATGTTTCATCAGGTCTGGACTCTACTGGAGTAGGAAAAGAATTATCTGCTCGAAAGGTGTACTTACTTCTCTTGGCATTGTAGAAGGATTTGGACAGTCTTGGCATGCTGTGATATTATGTAGTCAGCCAGAGATCCTGTGGTTTGATGAGGTTGGGGTTGTCTCAGTGGGAATGTACATGTTGTCTACAGCACAGGAGGAGTTGATGGGACTAGGAATCCTATATGCTATGAATATGTTTTATTACCATTGGTTATTCAAGAAGATGCTTTGGGCAATCGATTAGTAGAATATAGCCAGGCAGGAAATCTGAACAGAGATATAGAGAGAAAGTAGGCAGAGTCAGGGAGATGCCATGTAGCTGCTGAAGGAGAAAACCAGCAGCTACCAGTGAGAGCCTTACTGGTATGGATCATAATGATACATAGATATACAAAAGGGAATCCCACATCAATATGAGCTATGTTTGGAGGGATGTGGAAAAACAGTATTTGGAACAGGAAATATTCACTAGGTTCGAACTTTAGGAGGACACGATAACTTTTCATAAGGAGTGGGGTTATTCCATTAGCCAGTACAGGTATGATAAGTGTTGGGGAACTCTCAGTGTTGGCTACAGAATAGTAGTAGCTGGTGGGATCATGCTGTGTTTTGAGATTTGTGTCCCTAAAACATGCCACAAATCACTACTGCAGAGTGCAAGGGTCCATTCTTTGATGGGACAGGGACTATTCAATCTAGGATAAATTCCACTGAATATGGAAAACCAATTACAGAGTATGGATATCTTCACCTGGATATATCCTGGAGGGGGACATAGGAAATCTGGGTATGGTGTGAAGAGGTATGGGCAACTCTAAGACCCCTGTTGGTTTATCTAAATAGGATTATATCTGGCTGTAGCCCAGATGTTCTCTATAATATAGGAAAAATGTTCTAAATAGGCTGCAACATGTTGAAGCCTAAAATTCACTACTATAAGGCAAGGAGTCCAGACCAAGATTGAACATTTCTTATGGTTTCCAGGTTATACATAACAGAATGTTAAAAATCAAGTGTCTAATACTGTGTGATATTCTCAATAGGCTAGACACCACAAGATAGGAGAACCCTGGTTATGGACTGGGCTTATGTTGGTTGTAGAAAGCCTCCTTAGGTGAGTGAGTATATTAAAGGAGGCTGTATGCTCACCACAGTAAAAGAGATATTGAGGCTAGGCTGGGTCACCTGACTTGGGATAAGGTGGAAGCCTGGAGGCCATGATTTGTTGCTACACAGCCAGACAAGATATGGACACTGGTTTGCTTATATTCATTAGGTACAGAGGAATGTGGAGATGCAAGTATTCGTGTGTGTGTGTGTATGTGTGTGTGAGTGTGTGTGTGTACGGTCAACAGGCTAAGCCATGGAGTAGGAATGTTATTTGGGAATGATTTTAGGGAAGACATTCAAGATACTAGCCAAAGATTGAGGCAGACATTTTGGACTAAACCATTGACAGGGATAGTATTGTTGAAGAATATGGAGAAGCAAATGATCTGTCATGTGTTCTACCACAACAAAGGTAGATATGTAAAAAAGGTTGAGGTGGAAAATTTGCCTTAGACTTATTAAACAAAGTCTCCATCTAAACCCAAACTCTCTTTGCCTTCTCAATATCTTCCCCCTATCATCAAAGTGTCAGGAGTGGTACAGTCCACTATTTGTTCCTTCCTTCCCCAGGCATTCTTGTGGGTCAGAACCAGGCTTTGTGATGTCAGAGCACAAGCTCACCTACTATTGGTCGAGACCTTGATGATGACTCAGGTCTGAGGGGTGTGACCTTCCCTACTCTGCCAGTTGTTCACAGCCCCTCGAGGGAGAAACAACACGCGCTCACGCGACTAGGTGATGGAGACTCTAGCAAAGGAACCTAAGGAATCACTGTCCTACATGTACCTCCCAACATCCAGTAGTGATGTTCTGATGGCAGCGAACGGGCCAGTCCTTATGGTGAAGACAAAGGCAGCTCTAAAGCAGTATCCACCTTACATGTCGTGCGGAAAGGTGAGTTGACGAACCCTACTGGAGCTCCCTCCTCTACTCATTTACTCTTACCTAAAGTCACTACCTCTCTCCTTCCTGGCATAAATCCCTTATCAATTCTCACCTCTTCCGACAAAGTGTCCTTCACTTGCCTCTCCTGACTTCTCCCTCTATTAACTAATTCTTGTGTTCACCTCTTGCCATTCCAGGCCCACAAGAAAAGCAAACACCGGAAGCACTCCTCAAAGAAGAGGAACAAGAGAAAGAGGGAGGCCGAAGAGGCAGCTGCCCTCAAACGGAAGAAAATCAAAGTGAAAGCTGTTACTGCAATGCCTGAACCTAAGGAGGAGGAGCCTGAAAAGGAAGCCGAGGTGCACACTACTGGAGAAGCAAGCGTGGTCGCAGCAGCCGATGAGGGGGAGAGCCAATAAGATGGCTATCATGAAGACGGGGAATGCCCAAATATGACAAAGAAAATTGCATTGGTATAAATTTCTTAAATTGAAAATAAATTCAATTTAGTTGAAAAGCTATGTGTCTTTTACAGTGACTAAAGGCGAAACCAGGAAAGGGAAGGAAAAATGATGGTTATAGGAGAAGAGAGGGAAGATGGGTGGGTGAATGGCAATGGAGAGATTTGTTCTTCACTAGGTTTGGGACAGTCATAGTGGGTTCATGGAAAGAGGGGGAGTTTGGGTTGGTAGAAGACAAGGGAGGGATTTGGGTCTACAAAGGTTTGGGCATTAATTGTGGGTGCATAAAAGAGGCGAGTTTGTGTGGGAAGAAGACAAGGGAGGTATTAGGGTCACCAAAATATTGTGGCTTTAACGGTGAGAGCATGGAAAGAGAGGGAGTGTTGGTGTGTAGGAGACAAGGGAGGGATTTGTGTTTTTAAAGGTTTGGGCATCAATGATGGGTGCATGGAAGTGGGGGAGTTTGGGTGGGAAGAAGACAAGGGAGGGATTTTTGTCTCCAAACGTTTGGGCATCATTGGAGGGTGCCTGGACGAGGGGGATTTTGGGGCAGTAATGGTGAGTGCATGAAAAGAAAGGGAGCATGCGTGGGTAGAAGACAAGGGAGGGATTTGGGTCTCCAAAGGTTTGGGCAACAATGGTGGGTGCATGGAAGAGGGAAAGTTCGGGTGGGAAGAAGACAAGTTTGGGATTTGGGTCTCCAAAGGGTTGCGAAACAATGGTGCGTGCATGGAAGAGGGGGAGTTTGGGTGGGAAGAAGACAAGGGGGGGATTTGGGTCTCCATATGTTTGGAGCAGTAATGGTGAGTGCATGGAAAGAGAGGGAGTTTGGCTGGGTAGAAAACACGGGAGGAATTTGGGTCTCCAAAGGTTTGGGCATCAATTGTGGGTGCATGGAAGAGAGGGAGTTTGGGTGGGTAGGAAAAAAGGGAGGGATTTGTGTCTCCAAAAGTTTGGGCATCAATGGTGGGTGCCTTGAAGAGGGGGATTTTGTGTGGGTAGAAGACAAGGGAGGGGTTTGTGTCTCCAAAATTTTGGGGCAGTAATGGTGAGAGCTTGGAAAGAGTGGGAATATGGGTGGGTAATGCCAGGGAAGGGAGTTGGATCTCATATACTTTGGAGAGTGTAATGATGGGTAAATGATAAGAGACCTTTGGGTGGGTACATGACAAGGGAAGGATTTGATTCTCAAATACTCAGGTGGCAGAAATCATGAGTATCTGTTAAGAGAGGAGTTTGGGTTATTATATGAAGGGTGGGATTAGGGTCTCAGAAAGATGGGGTCAGAAATGGTGGATATATAGCAACAGAGGGAGTATGCTGGGTAAATGACAAGGGAGGGATTTGGGTCTTATACACTTTAGGGGCAGCAATGGTGAGTATGTAGCAAGAGAAATACTTTGGATGGGCATACGACAATGGAGAGATTAGGGTCTCACAAAGCTGGTGGCAAAATGATGGGTATATGCCCAGAGAGGAGTTTGGGTAGCTGTATGACCAGGGGGTGTTTGGGTCTCTTAAGGTTTGGGGCAGAAATAATTGGTATATTTCATGAAACAGAGTTTGGGTGGGTATATGTCAAGAGAGGGGGTTTTGTTGGGCTTATAAACATGGATATATTTGGGTCTGACATGTTTGGGGGAAGAAATGGTGGTTACATCACAAGACAGGAAATTGTGTGGTTACATGAAAATAGAAGAATTTTCAGTGGGCATATGGCAAGAGAAGGATTTGGGTCACAGCAGGATGGGGGCAGACATGGTGGATATATGGCTAGCGAGGGAGTTTGGGTGAGTACATGACATGGGGCAGATTGGGCCATCACAACGTTTGGGGGAAGAAATGGTGGAAAGATTATAAGAGAGAGTATTAGGTTTGGTGTATGGCTAAGGAGGAATGAGTGTCTTGGAAGGATGGGTCCAGAAATAGTGGGTACATGGCGAGAGAGGGAGTTCACTTGGTTGAATGAAAGGGAGAGATTTGTGTCTGATAAGGTTTTAGGGAAGAAATATTGGCTATATGGCAAGAGAGGTAGTGTGGATAGGCAGATGACAAAGGAGGGATGTGGTCTCATAATTATGAAGGCAGCAACAGTGGGGAGAGAGAGAGAGAGAGAGAGAGAGAGAGAGAGAGAGAGAGAGATTGGGTTGGTATATGATATGGGAGAGATTATGATTTTTCAAAGTTTGATGGCAGATAAACAATTTTCATGAATTTACGATAAAGATGGATTTGATTGCGTGTATTGTATGAACCACACCTTGAACTCAAATTTCAAGTTGAGGCCTAGAAAATTGATTTAGGGGGGTATATGACACAGAAGACTCTTTGGTGTTGAAGATGGAAAATCTGACATTTTGTATACTATAGGGATAGAGGCCAGAAAAGGAATATGGTTTGATATATAAAAAGAAGAAAATTTGGGTTAGCATATGACAAAGAAGGGACTTTGGTTCCCACAGATTTGAGGGTCATACCACACATGCACTGTAAGACTCATAGAGGTAATTATGGAGCATTGAATCCAAATTGCTACATTTATCTAATCTCATAGATACGGATGAAGAAGACTGTGCTCCACCATCCATGTATTTTGCAAGATCCGGGCAAAACTTCACAGTATGAATGTCTCAACCTATCTGAGGTGAAGTGTGTGAGTGACAGTTATCCCCACAAATAGCTGTTATGCTTCCTGTTTGGCAACTTTTTTTGAATGTTGGTTTTATACCTCACCATCCAATGTAAGTAAGGAAATCTCCCCAGGAGCAATAATCACCCAGCAAACTCAAATCTACTGATCACATCTCAGTGAAAGGAATGGTAATTTGAAATGACAGGTTTACCCTGGGTTATCCTTTATAAAAAATTTGTGTTTTAATAGGGCTTTTAGAATGGGCTGCTTACATAACAGGCCTAGCAGAAATGAGGATATACTAATGAGACAATTGTGTAGCTTGATCTATCAGAACAGTCAAATCATTGACGTCAACGTAATGAGTATTTCTACAGAAATCTCATGCCATGTAAAGCAATGTTCTCTACCCAAAGGAAAACCTTGTCTCCTTAAAGAGATTTCACACAATTCCTACGATCAAACCACCTTGCCAGATAAGACTAACAATTAGACAATGATGGGTGAGCTAAGGGAGGGTAGATGCCACCTCCTGACCACAACTGCTTATATGTCAATACCCTGTCCCTCTAGCTAAACTCTAATCTCAGTTCAGGACTTCAAGATGCAAGAGACTTGAAAGGGTCTCTGGATCTCTTTATCACTAGTTAATTGGATGCTTGCCTATAATTTTAGGAAATTAATTCATGGTCATCATGTCAGGATTCAGGCAAACACGGCACTGGGCCTGTTGTTGAGTCCATACCAACTGATTCATCAGTAGTAGGTAGAGAGAGAGAGAGACGAGGCCTGATGAGGGAATGTAAACCTCAAAACCCACCCTCAGTGACATATATTTTCCACAAAGGCTATATGCATTCCAGCATGGTCACACCTCCTAATTTCACAAACATTTGCACTTCTTGGTAACTAAGTAAGTATTCAAGTACATGAGAGCCTGTTTTTCATTCCCTTTCATTAACTGTCACATTTCTCTAGAAGCCACCAACTGTCAGTAGGTTGTCAGTTAGAGGTACAGACTTCTGAGCCATCCCCCATAGTCAAAGATGCACTGTAGGAGGGCTCCAGAGTCTAACTGGCAAACTCCTGACAGTTGGTGGCTTCTAGAGAAGTGTGAGAGTTAATGTGGATGGAAACCATACTGGCATATATTTGAGTGCTTAGTCACCAAGCATACTGGAATATGACCTGGCCTCATCTTACACAGGCCTTTGCATGCAATCATGATGGCTCTGTATTTGTGAGAGCAATGACTCTGTCATGTCTTGAGATCACAATTTCACTCTTGGCATCTGCAGCCTCAGACTCATAAAATCTTTTTAAATGCTCCCTGCAGTGGTACCTGAGTCTTGAAGAGAGGGCTACAAATATCCCATTGCACATACTCTCATTTTTTTTCCAGGATGACCAGTGTGAATGTCTATTTTAAACATAATCTACTGCACCAAGGTCTCTGAGGAGGTCTGAGAACTGCACTAATCTGTAGTTATCGAGGTATGAATGTAGAGTGAAGCTTGATACTTCATTCATTTAACAAAATAATAGTATGAGGTTCAATACTGGGGCCTTGGATCTCCATAACCATATGTTCTCGACAAAGCTTACAGCAGCAGGCATGTGTTGCTTTCTATAGAGTAGACCTTAAATTCACTCTTAAGGAGCTGATTATTCCCAGAAAGTCTGTACCACTATTGCATTCATGGACATATCTTTCTTGGTTGTTCATTAATATAGTATGCAATATTCTTAGTTTGGTACGACGACTGATGATCCTCCCAGGAGCACACCATGTAGGCTAGAGCAAAGGATGAAATACTGGGACTAAACTGGGAACTAGGATTTAGGACTTTGTTGAAGTTAGAGATCATTACTGCAAGGCAAAGATTTCAGGCTACTATGGTGGCACTGCCTAAGGCTCATGATTTACACGCTACAGGATATGAAAACAGAAATATTGGGATGTATGTGGAATATCCAATAGACTAGGCCCTGGAAGAGAACACAGAAAGTTTGTGTATAGAGAGGGGTAGTATAGTCAACATCTAGTCCTGTGCCTGTGGATAGGGCAAGTACTAGTGGCACTCTAATTGTTCCTTATAGCACTGAAATTGGGGGTGTATGAGATTTGGGACCATGATGAAGCCTGAAGACCTCTGCTCTGAAGTATAAGTTGTTTGTCTAGGCTGGGGTACTGGTATAGATTCAGCAGGATGTGCAAAAACATTTATGATGAGTATGTTAGGGATAATTAACAGGCCTGACTCTGGAGAGGTCATGGGGAATCTGAGTACAGAGTTGGGTTGTATAGGCAGCACACAGTGTTCTGTGGCTAAGTGTTGTAACAGGAACTTCATGCAGGAACCAAGATCTTACCTATAGCAAAGAAGAACATGAAGCAAAGGATTTCGGACATTGAGAAAAGTTAGAAGTCACTACAAGGATGGGTGGTGGTGGTGCATGACTTTAATCATAGCACTTGGGAGGCAGAGGCAGGAGGATCTCTGTGAGTGTGAAGCCAACCTGGTCTACAGAGCTAGTGCAAAAATAGACTTCAAAGTTACGTAGAGAAGCCTTCTCTCGAATTAAAAATAGATAGATAGATTGACAGATAGGTAGATATAAGTAAGTCATTGCGAGGGAGAACAAGCACTATTCTAGGGATGCCACTAGATTGTCTGGATTCCACTAGTTTGGGAAAACTATTATCTCTGCAGAAGGGTGCATACCTCTATAGTCTTTGTAGGAGGATATGGACAGTCTGGGCATGTGTGCAAGAACGTTTAGTGCAGAGGGAGCCTAGCTGTTCACTAAAGCATAGTAGAAGTTGCTGGGCCTAAGATTGTCTGCACACATTCAAACCTGTAGATGCCTAAAGCTCGCAAATGGAAGGCAAATGTGGTTCTAGTAGGTCAGGCTGCATGTGGAAAAACAAGTATTCATGTTTGTGTTGGTTATTACTCACTAGGCTAAACCCTGGAGGCCGAGCATGTGGGATGTCTAGGGACAAAGATAGGTGGCTTAATCATTTAAATGTCACTTGTGATTGAATGAAGGTAGAATGGTTCAAGTTGAGAGTATGGAAGTTGGATATAGCACAAAGGAATAGGCTAGGACAAGGTCAGTTGGAGGAACCAGAGTCTGCAGAAGCCTAGAGCCATCATTTACAAGGAACTCATAGCCACACTAGTCATGGTCACTGGATGTTCGACCATTCTAGTTACGCCAGAAAATAAAATGTCAGATAGGGATGTAAACACCAGGCTCACCCAGGAGGAGACCACAGGAAGTCTGTGTATTTATTGGTGTATTTTATGTGTCACAAGGCTTTCTGAAAGTAGATGTGGGTAGACAGGGCTAGGGTACATCCCTATGGGAGCATAGATGTAGGCTACAGCCAAGGACAAAATGCTTGGCATAGGCTAGGGCCAAGGAATGGGGACCTTGTTGAATTCTAGGGGTCATTACAGCAAGGCTAGGAGTCCAGACATCTGTGCCAAACTGCATGCAGCATGGGATTTATGTTTTGCATGACATGAAAACAGAAATATTGGGTTGTGTTTGGAGTTTCAGTAACTAGACTCTGGGGAGTGGATGGGAAGTTTGTGTATAGAGTGCCATGGTATAGTGACCATCTAGTCCTGTGGCCATAGATAGGACAACTATTGTAGAAAAACTAAATGTTAACTATAGCACATGAATAGATGGAGGGCTGTGCTGGGGTGTGAGAATTTACACCCTACTGAATCCTAGAGGCACCTGTTATGTGTTATAGGTTGTCTATGTAGGCTAAAGTACTGTGATCAATTCAGCAAGTTGTAGAAAATCATGTATGATGAGTACATTTGGTGTTAGTCTACAGGCTTGACTCTGGGGAGTACATGGGTATTCTGGGTAATCTGGGTATTAAGTTGTGTTGTATAGGTAGCCTAGAGTGTCCTGTGTGTAAGGGTTGTTTCAGGAGATTCATGCAGGACACTATATGTTGCATTCAGCCTAAGAGACCATGGTGGGACTAACATGGAACAAAGGATTTGGAACCCTACCAAAAGCTAGAAGTCACTACTATTGAAATCTAGGGATGACACTGGATGTTCCATCCAGTCTGGACTCCACTGGATTAGAAAAACAATGATAGGATGCAGAGCAGTGCTCTGAAATCTAGACGATGGAGGAGTATTCTGATAGTCTGGGGATAGAATGGTCATGTAGGGCAGCCACAACTCCTCTGGTTCTATGAGAGACTGATAGTCTTTGTGGGAATCTAGATGCTGTCAACAGCACAGAAAAAGTTGATGGGTCTAAGAATGCCGGAGATTGCTATGGAGGCAGCTGGAGAAGACAAGGACACTGGTTGTTGCAACTTGGGTAGATCAAGCCCTCTATGTACAAAGTACTGAGTGGGTAACTAAACTAAACAAGTTAAAACCTGGGAAGACATAGAAAATCTGAATAAGGAATAATGTTCTATATTGTACCTAAAGTGTCCCGTGGATGTACTAGTGCAGGGTAAGTGCTAGCAAAGCCTAGATGTTCACGACAGAAAAGGAGGATTCCTGAGAATAGTCTGAGCTGAGTTATTTGGGACCATACTCCCGAGAAGACCCTTGACTCAAGAGGCAAACAGCCAGATTATGCAGGGGTGCTGGCTGTTAAACTCAAGCTAGATGCAGATGGATATGGAAAACAAGTATTGGTTGGTGGCATATATAAGAAGCCAGTTCCTGGAGGAGAACATTAGGAATGTGGTGGAGTAGGGTGCTGCAGGTAACACAGAGGGTACTGTGGGTGGGTGAAGGTAGCAACTTGTCTGCTGCATGTATGTCGGCAATCGCACACGTGGAAGGCCAAGATATGGGATTTCCGAAATTATAGAAGCCTAGATATTGCTACTTAGGTGATCAAACTAAATTTGTATAATGACTTTGGGAAAGAGGCTAGATCCAGGTAGAGATAGAATATGAAATATCTGGTTGTGAGGGAGTGAGTACTTACCAGGCCATACCATGGTGGAGGACTCAGGAATACAGAATTTGGATTCGGGTAAGATAGTTAGCAAAATGAGTACTATATGTAGATTCAAGCAGCGCAGGTCCTTGTAGGACAATGTATGTTGGTTGGAGGACAGGAGTAGATGCTGGGATTCGGCCCTCGCATTTGGAACTCTGTTGAATCCTGTGAGCATTACTACAACATGCAAGAATATCAGTGGCAAAAACTAGACTTGGACACTTGTAGTGACTTATGATCTGTTTGTTGGCATATGGGGAAACGCTATCTGGTAGGGGAAATATTCTGGGCTTGGTCTTTGGGGAAGATATGGAAAGTCTGGATTGGAAATGGAGTTGTGAAAGCAGGGCAACTATTTCATGCATGGGTGTAGGTGTGTTAAATTCAGGGGAGCCTAACTGTTGACTATACCAAAGAAGGAGTTGCTGGACCTAGTCTTGGCTGAAGGCTTTGAAAACCTTCACAGGCCTAAAATTTGCAAATGCAAGGCACATGAGGCAGCTGTAAGTCAGACAGCAAGTGGAAAATCAAATATTCATTTGTGTGTAGTGGGTTACTCAATTGGCTAAAGTTGGGTCCTGGTGGTTGTGGGATGTCTGGTTATATAATGAAGTGGTTTAGGCATCGGAATCATCCTGCAGATGGATTCAGGTAGGATGGTTACTGTTGGGAATGTAGATGCTGGATACAGCACAAAAGAATGTGCTAGGACAAGGCCAGTTGGAGGGAAAGTGCCAGCAGAAGCTTAGAACTATCTATCAAAGCACGGTAGGACTAAGATGGAGCCTAGGGTTTGGAACTCAGCAAACAGCTAAAAGTCACTATAAGTGTGAGAAAACAGCTCTTTTAGACTTCTCACTGGATGTTTCATCAGGTCTGGACTCTACTGGAGTAGGAAAAGAATTATCTGCTCGAAAGGTGTACTTACTTCTCTTGGCATTGTAGAAGGATTTGGACAGTCTTGGCATGCTGTGATATTATGTAGTCAGCCAGAGATCCTGTGGTTTGATGAGGTTGGGGTTGTCTCAGTGGGAATGTACATGTTGTCTACAGCACAGGAGGAGTTGATGGGACTAGGAATCCTATATGCTATGAATATGTTTTATTACCATTGGTTATTCAAGAAGATGCTTTGGGCAATCGATTAGTAGAATATAGCCAGGCAGGAAATCTGAACAGAGATATAGAGAGAAAGTAGGCAGAGTCAGGGCGATGCCATGTAGCTGCTGAAGGAGAAAACCAGCAGCTACCAGTGAGAGCCTTACTGGTATGGATCATAATGATACATAGATATACAAAAGGGAATCCCACATCAATATGAGCTATGTTTGGAGGGATGTGGAAAAACAGTATTTGGAACAGGAAATATTCACTAGGTTCGAACTTTAGGAGGACACGATAACTTTTCATAAGGAGTGGGGTTATTCCATTAGCCAGTACAGGTATGATAAGTGTTGGGGAACTCTCAGTGTTGGCTACAGAATAGTAGTAGCTGGTGGGATCATGCTGTGTTTTGAGATTTGTGTCCCTAAAACATGCCACAAATCACTACTGCAGAGTGCAAGGGTCCATTCTTTGATGGGACAGGGACTATTCAATCTAGGATAAATTCCACTGAATATGGAAAACCAATTACAGAGTATGGATATCTTCACCTGGATATATCCTGGAGGGGGACATAGGAAATCTGGGTATGGTGTGAAGAGGTATGGGCAACTCTAAGACCCCTGTTGGTTTATCTAAATAGGATTATATCTGGCTGTAGCCCAGATGTTCTCTATAATATAGGAAAAATGTTCTAAATAGGCTGCAACATGTTGAAGCCTAAAATTCACTACTATAAGGCAAGGAGTCCAGACCAAGATTGAACATTTCTTATGGTTTCCAGGTTATACATAACAGAATGTTAAAAATCAAGTGTCTAATACTGTGTGATATTCTCAATAGGCTAGACACCAGAAGATAGGAGAACCCTGGTTATGGACTGGGCTTATGTTGGTTGTAGAAAGCCTCCTTAGGTGAGTGAGTATATTAAAGGAGGCTGTATGCTCACCACAGTAAAAGAGATATTGAGGCTAGGCTGGGTCACCTGACTTGGGATAAGGTGGAAGCCTGGAGGCCATGATTTGTTGCTACACAGCCAGACAAGATATGGACACTGGTTTGCGTATATTCATTAGGTACAGAGGAATGTGGAGATGCAAGTATTCGTGTGTGTGTGTGTGTGTGTGTGTGTGTGTGTGTATGTGTGTATGAGTGTGTGTGTGTACGGTCAACAGGCTAAGCCATGGAGTAGGAATGTTGTTTGGGAATGATTTTAGGGAAGACATTCAAGATACTAGCCAAAGATTGAGGCGGACATTTTGGACTAAACCATTGACAGGGATAGTATTGTTGAAGAATTTGGAGAAGCAAATGATCTGTCATGTGTTCTACCACAACAAAGGTACATATGTAAAAAAGGTTGAGGTGGAAAATTTGCCTTAGAGTTATTAAACAAAGTCTCCATCTAAACCCAAACTCTCTTTGCCTTCTCAATATCTTCCCCCTATCATCAAAGTGTCAGGAGTGGTACAGTCCACTATTTGTTCCTTCCTTCCCCAGGCATTCTTGTGGGTCAGAACCAGGCTTTGTGATGTCAGAACACAAGCTCACCTACTATTGGTCGAGACCTTGATGATGACTCAGGTCTGAGGGTGTGGCCTTCCCTACTCTGCCAGTTGTTCACAGCCCCTCGAGGGAGAAACAACACGCGCTCACGCGACTTGGTGATGGAGACTCTAGAAAAGGAACCTAAGGAATCACTGTCCGACATGGACCTCCCAACATCCAGTAGTGATGTTCCGATGGCAGCGAACGGGCCAGTCCTTATGGTGAAGACAAAGGCAGCTCTAAAGCAGTATCCACCTTACATGTCGTGCGGAAAGGTGAGTTGACGAACCCTACTGGAGCTCCCTCCTCTACTCATTTACTCTTACCTAAAGTCACTACCTCTCTCCTTCCTGGCATAAATCCCTTATCAATTCTCACATCTTCCGACAAAGTGTCCTTCACATGCCTCTCCTGACTTCTCCCTCTATTAACTAATTCTTGTGTTCACCTCTTGCCATTCCAGGCACACAAGAAAAGCAAACACCAGAAGCACTCCTCAAAGAAGAGGAACAAGGGAAAGAGGGAGGCCAAAGAGGCAGCTGCCCTCAAACGGAAGAAAATCAAAGTGAAAGCTGTTACTGCAATGCCTGATCCTAAGGAGGAGGAGCCTGAAAAGGAAGCCGAGGTGCACACTACTGGAGAAGCAAGCGTGGTCGGAGCAGGCGATGAGGGGGAGATCCAATAAGATCGCCATCATGAAGACGGGGAATGCCCAAATATGGCAAAGAAAATTGCATTGGTATAAATTTCTTAAATTGAAAAGAGATTCAATTTAGTTGAAAAGCTATGTGTCTTTTACAGTGACTAAAGGCGAAACGAGGAAAGGGAAGGAAAAATGATGGTTATAGGAGAAGAGAGGGAAGATGGGTGGGAGAATGGCAATGGAGAGATTTGTTCTTCACTAGGTTTGGGACAGTCATAGTGGGTTCATGGAAAGAGGGGGAGTTTGGGTTGGTAGAAGACAAGGGAGGGATTTGGATCTACAAAGGTTTGGGCATTAATTGTGGGTGCATAAAAGAGGCGAGTTTGTGTGGGAAGAAGACAAGGGAGGGATTAGGGTCTCCAAAATTTTGTGGCTTTAACGGCGAGAGCATGGAAAGAGAGGGAGTTTTGGTGGGTAGGAGACAAGGGAGGGATTTGTGTCTCCAAAGGTTTGGGCATCAATGGTGGGTGCATGGAAGACGGGGAGTTTGGGTGGGAAGAAGACAAGGGAGGGATTTGGGTCTCCAAAGTTTTGGGGCAGTAATGGTGAGGGCATGAAAAGAAAGGGAGTTTGGGTGGGAAGATGACAAGGGAGGGATTTGGGTCTCCAAAGAATTGGTCATCAATGGTGGGTGCATGGAAGAGGGGGAGTTAGGGTGGATAGAAGACAAGGAAGGGATTTGTGTCTCCAAAGGATTTGGGCAGTAATGGTGAGTGCATGAAAAGAAAGGGAACTTGGGTTGGTAGAAGACAAGGGAGGGATTTGTGTCTCCAAAGGTTTGGGCATCACTTGTGGGTGCATGGAAGAAAGGGAGTTTGGGTGTGTAGGAGACAAGGGAGGGATTTGTGTTTTTAAAGGTTTGGGCATCAATGATGGGTGCATGTAAGAGGGGGAGTTTGGGTGAGAAGAAGACAAGGGAGGGATTTTTGTCTCCAAAGGTTTGGGCATCATTGGTGGGTGCCTGGATGAGGGGGATTTTGGGGCAGTAATGGTGAGTGCATGAAAAGAAAGGGAGCATGGGTGGGTAGAAGACAAGGGAGGGATTTGGGTCTCCAAAGGTTTGGGCATCAATGGTGGTTGCATGAAAGTGGGGATGTTTGGGTTGGAAGAAGACAAGGGTGGGATTTGGGTCTCCAAAGGTTTGGGCAACAATGGTGGGTGCATGGAAGAGTGGGAGTTCGGGTGGGAAGAAGACAAGTTTTGGATTTGGGTCTCCAAAGTGTTGTGAAACAATGGTGGGTGCATGGAAGAGGGGGAGTTTGGGTGGGAAGAAGACAAGGGAGGGATTTGCGTCTCCATATGTTTGGAGCAGTAATGGTGAGTGCATGGAAAGAGAGGGAGTTTGGGTGGTTAGAAGACAAGGGAGGGATTTGTGTCTCCAAAGGTTAGGGCATCAATGGTGAGTGCATGGAAGAGAGGGAGTTTGGGTGGGTAGGAAAATGGGAAGGATTTGTGTCTCCAAAAGTTTGGGCATCAATGGTGGGTGCCTTGAAGAGGGGGATTTTGTGTGGGTAGAGACAAGGGAGGGGTTTGTGTCTCCAAAATTTTGGGGCAGTAATGGTGAGAGCTTGGAAAGAGTGGGAATATGGGTGGGTAATGCCAGGGAAGGGAGTTGGATCTCATATACTTTGGAGAGTGTAATGATGGGTAAATGATAAGAGACATTTTTGTGGGTACATGACAAGGGAAGGATTTGATTCTCAAATACTCAGGTGGCAGAAATCATGAGTATCTGTTAAGAGAGGAGTTTGGGTTATTATATGAAGGGTGGGATTAGGGTCTCAGAAAGATGGGGTCAGAAATGGTGGATATATAGCAACAGAGGGAGTATGCTGGGTAAATGACAAGGGAGGGATTTGGGTCTTATACACTTTAGGGGCAGCAATGGTGAGTATGTAGCAAGAGAAATACTTTGGATGGGCATACGACAATGGAGAGATTAGGGTCTCACAAAGCTGGTGGCAAAATGATGGGTATATGCCCAGAGAGGAGTTTGGGTAGCTGTATGACCAGGGGGTGTTTGGGTCTCTTAAGGTTTGGGGCAGAAATAATTGGTATATTTCATGAAACAGAGTTTGGGTGGGTATATGTCAAGAGAGGGGGTTTTGTTGGGCTTATAAACATGGATATATTTGGGTCTGACATGTTTGGGGGAAGAAATGGTGGTTACATCACAAGACAGGAAATTGTGTGGTTACATGAAAATAGAAGAATTTTCAGTGGGCATATGGCAAGAGAAGGATTTGGGTCACAGCAGGATGGGGGCAGACATGGTGGATATATGGCTAGCGAGGGAGTTTGGGTGAGTACATGACATGGGGCAGATTGGGCTATCACAACGTTTGGGGGAAGAAATGGTGGAAACATTATAAGAGAGAGTATTAGGTTTGGTGTATGGCTGAGGAGGAATGAGTGTCTTGGAAGGATGGGTCCAGAAATAGTGGGTACATGGCGAGAGAGGGAGTTCACTTGGTTGAATGAAAGGGAGAGATTTGTGTCTGATAAGGTTTTAGGGAAGAAATATTGGCTATATGGCAAGAGAGGTAGTGTGGATAGGCAGATGACAAAGGAGGGATGTGGTCTCATAAGGATGAAGGCAGCAACAGTGGGGAGAGAGAGAGAGAGAGAGAGAGAGAGAGAGAGAGAGAGAGATTGGGTTGGTATATAATATGGGGAGATTATGGTTTTTCAAAGTTTGATGGCAGATAAACAATTTTCATGAATTTACGATAAAGATGGATTTGATTGCGTGTATTGTATGAACCACACCTTGAACTCAAATTTCAAGTTGAGGCCTAGAAAATTGATTTAGGTGGGTATATGACACAGAAGACTCTTTGGTGTTGAAGATGGAAAATCTGACATTTTGTATACTATAGGGATAGAGGCCAGAAAAGGAATATGGTTTGATATATAAAAAGAAGAAAATTTGGGTTAGCATATGACAAAGAAGGGACTTTGGTTCCCACAGATTTGAGGGTCATACCACACATGCACTGTAAGACTCATAGAGGTAATTATGGAGCATTGAATCCAAATTGCTACATTTATCTAATCTCATAGATACGGATGAAGAAGACTGTGCTCCACCATCCATGTATTTTGCAAGATCCGGGCAAAACTTCACAGTATGAATGTCTCAACCTATCTGAGGTGAAGTGTGTGAGTGACAGTTATCCCCACAAATAGCTGTTATGTTTCCTGTTTGGCAACTTTTTTTGAATGTTGGTTTTATACCTCACCATCCAATGTAAGTAAGGAAATCTCCCCAGGAGCAATAATCACCCAGCAAACTCAAATCTACTGATCACATCTCAGTGAAAGGAATGGTAATTTGAAGTGACAGGTTTACCCTTGGTTATCCTTTATAAAAAATTTGTGTTTTAATAGGGCTTTTAGAATGGGCTGCTTACATAACAGGCCCTCAGAAATGAAATTGTGTAGCTTGATCGATCAGAACAGTCAAATCATTGACTTCAACGTAATGAGTATTTCTACAGAAATCTCATGCCATGTAAAGCAATGTTCTCTACCCAAAGGAAAACCTTGTCTTATTAAAGAGATTTCACAAAATTCCTACTAACAAACCACCTTGCCACATAAGACTAACAATTAGACAATGATGGGTGAGCTAAGGGAGGGTAGATGCCACCTCCTGACCACAACTGCTGATATGTCAATACCCTGTCCCTCTAGCTAAACTCTAATCTCAGTTCAGGACTTCAAGATGCAAGAGACTTGAAAGGGTCTCTGGATCTCTTTATCACTAGTTAATTGGATGCTTGCCTATAATTTTAGGAAATTAATTCATGATCCTCATGGCAGGATTCAGGCAAACACGGCACTGGGCCTGTTGTTGAGTCCATACCAACTTATTCATCAGTAGTAGGTAGAGAGAGAGAGAGACGAGGCCTGATGTGGGAATGTAAACCTCAAAACCCACCCTCAGTGACATATATTATCCACAAAGGCTATATGCATTCCAGCATGGTCACACCTCCTAATTTAACAAACATTTGCACTTCTTGGTAACTAAGTAAGTATTCAAGTACATGAGAGCCTGTTTTTCATTCCCTTTCATTAACTGTCACATTTCTCTAGAAGCCAGCAACTGTCAATAGTTTGTCAGTTAGAGGTACAGACTTCTGAGCCATCCCCCATAGTCAAAGATGCACTGTAGGAGGGCTCGAGAGTCTAACTGGCAAACTCCTGACAGTTGGTGGCTTCTAGAGAAGTGTGAGAGTTAATGTGGATGGAAACCATACTGGCATATATTTGAGTGCTTAGTCACCAAGCATACTGGAATATGACCTGGCCTCATCTTACACAGGCCTTTGCATGCAATCACGATGGCTCTGTATTGGTGAGAGCAATGACTCTGTCATGTCTTGAGATCACAGTTTCACTCTTGGCATCTGCAGCCTCAGACTCATAAAATCTTTTTAAATGCTCCCTGCAATGGTACCTGAGTCTTGAAGAGAGGGCTACAAATATCCCATTGCACATACTCTCATTTTTTTTCCAGGATGACCAGTTTTGAATGTCTTTTTTAAACATAATCTACTGCGCCAATGTCTCTGAGGAGGTCTGAGAACTGCACTAATCTGTAGTTATCGAGATATGAATGTAGAGTGAAGCTTGATACTTCATTCATTTAACAAAATAATAGTATGAGGTTCAATACTGGGGCCTTGGATCTCCATAACCATATGTTCTCGACAAAGCTTACAGCAGCAGGCATGTGTTGCTTTCTATAGAGTAGACCTTAAATTCACTCTTAAGGAGCTGATTATTCCCAGAAAGTTTGTACCACTATTGCATTCATGGACATATCTTTCTAGGTTGTTCATTAATATAGTATGCAATATTCTTAGTTTGGTACGATGACTGATGATCCTCCCAGGAGCACACCATGTAGGCTAGAGCAAAGGATGAAATACTGGGACTAAACTGGGAACTAGGATTTAGGACTTTGTTGAAGTTAGAGATCATTACCGCAAGGCAAATATTTCAGGCTACTATGGTGGCACTGCCTAAGGCTCATGATTTACACGCTACAGGATATGAAAACAGAAATATTGGGATGTATGTGGAATATCCAATAGACTACCCCTGGAAGAGAACACAGAAAGTTTGTGTATAGAGAGGGGTAGTATAGTCAACATCTAGTCCTGTGCCTGTGGATAGGGCAAGTACTAGTGGCACTCTAATTGTTCCTTATAGCACTGAAATTGGGGGTGTATGAGTTTTGGGACCATGATGAAGCCTGAAGGACTCTGCTCTGAAGTATAAGTTGTTTGTCTAGGCTGGGGTACTGGTATAGATTCAGCAGGATGTGCAAAAACATTTATGATGAGTATGTAAGGGATAATTAACAGGCCTGACTCTGGAGAGGTCATGGGGAATCTGAGTACAGAGTTGGGTTGTATAGGCCACACACAGTGTTCTGTGGCTAAGTGTTGTAACAGGAACTTCATGCAGGAACCAAGATCTTACTATAGCAAAGAAGAACATGAAGCAAAGGATTTCGGACATTGACAAAAGTTAGAAGTCACTACAAGGATGGGTGGTGGTGGTGCATGACTTTAATCATAGCACTTGGGAGGCAGAGGCAGGAGGATCTCTGTGAGTGTGAAGCCAACCTGGTCTACAGAGCTAGTGCAAAAATAGACTTCAAAGTTACGTAGAGAAGCCTTCTCTCGAATTAAAAATAGATAGATAGATAGACAGATAGGTAGATATAAGTAAGTCATTGCGAGGGAGAACAAGCACTATTCTATGGATGCCACTAGATTGTCTGGACTCCACTAGTTTGGGAAAACAATTATCTCTGCAGAAGGGTGCATACCTCTATAGTCTTTGTAGGAGGATATGGACAGTCTGGGCATGTGTGTAAGAACGTTGAGTGCAGAGGGAGCCTAGCTGTTCACTAAAGCATAGTAGAAGTTGCTGGGCCTAAGCTTGTCTGCACACATTCAAACCTGTAGATGCCTAAAGCTCGCAAATGGAAGGCAAATGTGGTTCTAGTAGGTCAGGCTGCATGTGGAAAAACAAGTATTCATGTTTGTGTTGGTTATTACTCACTAGGCTAAACCCTGGAGGCCGAGCATGTGGGATGTCTAGGGACAAAGATAGGTGGCTTAATCATTTAAATGTCACTTGTGATTGAATGAAGGTAGAATGGTTCAAGTTGAGAGTATGGAAGTTGGATATAGCACAAAGGAATAGGCTAGGACAAGGTCAGTTGGAGGAACCAGAGTCTGCAGAAGCCTAGAGCCATCATTTACAAGGAACTCATAGCCACACTAGTCATGGTCACTGGATGTTCGACCATTCTAGTTACGCCAGAAAATAAAATGTCAGATAGGGATGTAAACACCAGGCTCACCCAGGAGGAGACCACAGGAAGTCTGTGTATTTATTGGTGTATTTTATGTGTCACAAGGCTTTCTGAAAGTAGATGTGGGTAGACAGGGCTAGGGTACATCCCTATGGGAGCATAGATGTAGGCTACAGCCAAGGACAAAATGCTTGGCATAGGCTAGGGCCAAGGAATGGGGACCTTGTTGAATTCTAGGGGTCATTACAGCAAGGCTAGGAGTCCAGACATCTGTGCCAAACTGCATGCAGCATGGGATTTATGTTTTGCATGACATGAAAACAGAAATATTGGGTTGTGTTTGGAGTTTCAGGAACTAGACTCTGGGGAGTGGATGGGAAGTTTGTGTATAGAGTGCCATGGTATAGTGAACATCTAGTCCTGTGGCCATAGATAGGACAACTATTGTAGAAAAACTAAATGTTAACTATAGCACATGAATAGATGGAGGGGCTGTGCTGGGGTGTGAGATTTTACACCCTACTGAATCCTAGAGGCACCTGTTATGTGTTATAGGTTGTCTATGTAGGCTAAAGTACTGTGATCAATTCAGCAAGTTGTAGAAAATCATGTATGATGAGTACATTTGGTGTTACTCTACAGGCTTGACTCTGGGGAGTACATGGGTATTCTGGGAAATCTGGGTAATAAGTTGTGTTGTATAGGTAGCCTAGAGTGTCCTGTGTGTAAGTGTTGTTACAGGAGATTCATGTAGGACACTATATGTTGCATTCAGCCTAAGAGACCATGGTGGGACTAACATGGAACAAAGGATTTGGAACCCTACCAACAGCTAGAAGTCACTACTATTGAAATCTAGGGATGACACTGGATGTTCCATCCAGTCTGGACTCCACTGGATTAGAAAAACAATGATAGGATGCAGAGCAGTGCTCTGAAATCTAGACGATGGAGGAGTATTCTGATAGTCTGGGGATAGAATGGTCATGTAGGGCAGCCACAACTCCTCTGGTTCTATGAGAGATTGATAGTCTTTGTGGGAATCTAGATGCTGTCAACAGCACAGAAAAAGTTGATGGGTCTAAGAATGCCGGAGATTGCTATGGAGGCAGCTGGAGAAGACAAGGACACTGGTTGTTGCAACTTGGGTAGAACAAGCCCTCTATGTACAAAGTACTGAGTGGGTAACTAAACTAAACAAGTTAAAACCTGGGAAGGCATAGAAAATCTGAATAAGGAATAATGTTCTATATTGTACCTAAAGTGTCCCGTGGATGTACTAGTGCAGGGTAAGTGCTAGCAAAGACTAGATGTTCACGACAGAAAAGGAGGATTCCTGAGAATAGTCTGAGCTGAGTTATTTGGGACCATACTCCCGAGAAGACCCTTGAATCAAGAGGCAAACAGCCAGATTATGCAGGGGTGCTGGCTGTTAAACTCAAGCTAGATGCAGATGGATATGGAAAACAAGTATTGGTTGGTGGCATATATAAGAAGCCAGTTCCTGGAGGAGAACATTAGGAATGTGGTGGAGTAGGGTGCTGCAGGTAACACAGAGGGTACTGTGGGTGGGTGAAGGTAGCAACTTGTCTGCTGCATGTATGTCGGCAATCGCACACGTGGAAGGCCAAGATATGGGATTTCCGAAATTATAGAAGCCTAGATATTGCTACTTAGGTGATCAAACTAAATTTGTATAATGACTTTGGGAAAGAGGCTAGATCCAGGTAGAGATAGAATATGAAATATCTGGTTGTGAGGGAGTGAGTACTTACCAGGCCATACAATGGTGGAGGACTCAGGAATACAGAATTTGGATTCGGGTAAGATAGCAAAATGAGTACTATATGTAGATTCAAGCAGCGCAGGTCCTTGTAGGACAATGTATGTTGGTCGAAGGACAGGAGTAGATGCTGGGATTCGGCCCTCGCATTTGGAACTCTGTTGAATCCTGTGAGCATTACTACAACATGCAAGAATATCAGTGGCAAAAACTAGACTTGGACACTTGTAGTGACTTATGATCTGTTTGTTGGCATATGGGGAAACGCTATCTGGTAGGGGAAATATTCTGGGCTTGGTCTTTGGGGAAGATATGGAAAGTCTGGATTGGAAATGGAGTTGTGAAAGCAGGGCAACTATTTCATGCATGGGTGTAGGTGTGTTAAATTCAGGGGAGCCTAACTGTTGACTATACCAAAGAAGGAGTTGCTGGACCTAGTCTTGGCTGAAGGCTTTGAAAACCTTCACAGGCCTAAAATTTGCAAATGCAAGGCACATGAGGCAGCTGTAAGTCAGACAGCAAGTGGAAAATCAAATATTCATTTGTGTGTAGTGGGTTACTCAATTGGCTAAAGTTGGGTCCTGGTGGTTGTGGGATGTCTGGTTATATAATGAAGTGGTTTAGGCATCGGAATCATCCTGCAGATGGATTCAGGTAGGATGGTTACTGTTGGGAATGTAGATGCTGGATACAGCACAAAAGAATGTGCTAGGACAAGGCCAGTTGGAGGGAAAGTGCCAGCAGAAGCTTAGAACTATCTATCAAAGCACGGTAGGACTAAGATGGAGCCTAGGGTTTGGAACTCAGCAAACAGCTAAAAGTCACTGTAAGTGTGAGAAAACAGCTCTTTTAGACTTCTCACTGGATGTTTCATCAGGTCTGGACTCTACTGGAGTAGGAAAAGAATTATCTGCTCGAAAGGTGCACTTACTTCTCTTGGCATTGTAGAAGGATTTGGACAGTCTTGGCATGCTGTGATATTATGTAGTCAGCCAGAGATCCTGTGGTTTGATGAGGTTGGGGTTGTCTCAGTGGGAATGTATATGTTGTCTACAGCACAGGAGGATTTGATGGGACTAGGAATCCTATATGCTATGAATATGTTTTATTACCATTGGTTATTCAAGAAGATGCTTTGGGCAATCGATTAGTAGAATATAGCCAGGCAGGAAATCTGAACAGAGATATAGAGAGAAAGTAGGCAGAGTCAGGGAGATGCCATGTAGCTGCTGAAGGAGAAAACCAGCAGCTACCAGTGAGAGCCTTACTGGTATGGATCATAATGATACATAGATATACAAAAGGGAATCCCACATCAATATGAGCTATGTTTGGAGGGATGTGGAAAAACAGTATTTGGAACAGGAAATATTCACTAGGTTCGAACTTTAGGAGGACACGATAACTTTTCATAAGGAGTGGGGTTATTCCATTAGCCAGTACAGGTACGATAAGTGTTGGGGAACTCTCAGTGTTGGCTACAGAATAGTAGTAGCTGGTGGGATCATGCTGTGTTTTGAGATTTGTGTCCCTAAAACATGCCAAAAATCACTACTGCAGAGTGCAAGGGTCCATTCTTTGATGGGACAGGGACTATTCAATCTAGGATAAATTCCACTGAATATGGAAAACCAATTACAGAGTATGGATATCTTCACCTGGATAAATCCTGGAGGGGGACATAGGAAATCTGGGTATGGTGTGAAGAGGTATGGGCAACTCTAAGACCCCTGTTGGTTTATCTAAATAGGATTATATCTGGCTATAGCCCACATGTTCTCTATAATATAGGAAAAATGTTCTAAATAGGCTGCAACATGTTGAAGCCTAAAATTCACTACTATAAGGCAAGGAGTCCAGACCAAGATTGAACATTTCTTATGGTTTCCAGGTTATACATAACAGAATGTTAAAAATCAAGTGTCTAATACTGTGTGATATTCTCAATAGGCTAGACACCAGAAGATAGGAGAACCCTGGTTATGGACTGGGCTTATGTTGGTTGTAGAAAGCCTCCTTAGGTGAGTGAGTATATTAAAGGAGGCTGTATGCTCACCACAGTAAAAGAGATATTGAGGCTAGGCTGGGTCACCTGACTTGGGATAAGGTGGAAGCCTGGAGGCCATGATTTGTTGCTACACAGCCAGACAAGATATGGACACTGGTTTGCGTATATTCTTTAGGTACAGAGGAATGTGGAGATGCAAGTATTCGTGTGTGTGTGTGTGTGTGTGTGTGTGTGTATGTGTGAGTGAGTGTGTGTGTGTACGGTCAACAGGCTAAGCCATGGAGTAGGAATGTTATTTGGGAATGATTTTAGGGAAGACATTCAAGATACTAGCCAAAGATTGAGGCAGACATTTTGGACTAAACCATTGACAGGGATAGTATTGTTGAAGAATTTGGAGAAGCAAATGATCTGTCATGTGTTCTACCACAACAAAGGTAGATATGTAAAAAAGGTTGAGGTGGAAAATTTGCCTTGGAGTTATTCAACAAAGTCTCCATCTAAACCCAAACTCTCTTTGCCTTCTCAATATCTTCCCCCTATCATCAAAGTGTCAGGAGTGGTACAGTCCACTATTTGTTCCTTCCTTCCCCAGGCATTCTTGTGGGTCAGAACCAGGCTTTGTGATGTCAGAGCACAAGCTCACCTACTACTTGTCGAGACCTTGATGATGACTCAGTTCTGAGGGTGTGGCCTTCCCTACTCTGCCAGTTGTTCACAGCCCCTCGAGGGAGAAACAACACGCGCTCACGCGACTTGGTGATGGAGAGTCTAGCAAAGGAACCTAAGGAATCACTGTCTGACATGGACCTCCCAACATCCAGTAGTGATGTTCCAATGGCAGCGAATGGGCCAGTCCTTATGGTGAAGACAAAGGCAGCTCTAAAGCAGTATCCACCTTACATGTCGTGCGGAAAGGTGAGTTGACGAACCCTACTGGAGCTCCCTCCTCTACTCATTTACTCTTACCTAAAGTCACTACCTCTCTCCTTCCTGGCATAAATCCCTTATCAATTCTCACCTCTTCTGACAAAGTGTCCTTCACTTGCCTCTCCTGACTTCTCCCTCTATTAACTAATTCTTGTGTTCACCTCTTGCCATTCCAGGCACACAAGAAAAGCAAACACCGGAAGCACTCCTCAAAGAAGAGGAACAAGAGAAAGAGGGAGGCCGAAGAGGCAGCTGCCCTCAAACGGAAGAAAATCAAAGTGAAAGCTGTTACTGCAATGCCTGAACCTAAGGAGGAGGAGCCTGAAAAGGAAGCCGAGGTGCACACTACTGGAGAAGCAAGCGTGGTCGCAGCAGCCGATGAGGGGGAGAGCCAATAAGATGGCTATCATGAAGACGGGGAATGCCCAAATATGACAAAGAAAATTGCATTGGTATAAATTTCTTAAATTGAAAATAAATTCAATTTAGTTGAAAAGCTATGTGTCTTTTACAGTGACTAAAGGCGAAACCAGGAAAGGGAAGGAAAAATGATGGTTATACGAGAAGAGAGGGAAGATGGGTGGGTGAATGGCAATGGAGAGATTTGTTCTTCACTAGGTTTGGGACAGTCATAGTGGGTTCATGGAAAGAGGTGGAGTTTGGGTTGGTAGAAGACAAGGGAGGGATTTGGGTCTACAAAGGTTTGGGCATTAATTGTGGGTGCATAAAAGAGGCGAGTTTGTGTGGGAAGAAGACAAGGGAGGGATTAGGGTCTCCAAAATTTTGTGGCTTTAACGGTGAGAGCATGGAAAGAGAGGGAGTTTTGGTGGGTAGGAGACAAGGGAGGGATTTGTGTCTCCAAAGGTTTGGGCATCAATGGTGGGTGCATGGAAGACGGGGAGTTTGGGTGGGAAGAAGACAAGGGAGGGATTTGGGTCTCCAAAATTTTGGAGCAGTAATGGTGAGGGCATGAAAAGAAAGGGAGTTTGGGTGGGAAGATGACAAGGGAGGGATTTGGGTCTCCAAAGAATTGGTCATCAATAGTGGGTGCATGGAAGAGGGGGAGTTAGGGTGGATAGAAGACAAGGAAGGGATTTGTGTCTTCAAAGGATTTGGGCAGTAATGGTGAGTGCATGAAAAGAAAGGGAACTTGGGTTGGTAGAAGACAAGGGAGGGATTTGTGTCTCCAAAAGTTTGGGCATCACTTGTGGGTGCATGGAAGAAAGGGAGTTTGGGTGTGTAGGAGACAAGGGAGGGATTTGTGTTTTTAAAGGTTTGGGCATCAATGATGGGTGCATGGAAGAGGGGGAGTTTGGGTGGGAAGAAGACAAGGGAGGGATTTTTGTCTCCAAACGTTTGGGCATCATTGGTGGCTGCCTGGATGAGGGGGATTTTGGGGCAGTAATGGTGAGTGCATGAAAAGAAAGGGAGCATGGGTGGGTAGAAGACAAGGGAGGGATTTGGGTCTCCAAAGGTTTGGGCATCAATGGTGGGTGCATGAAAGTGGGGATGTTTGGGTTGGAAGAAGACAAGGGTGGGATTTGGGTCTCCAAAGGTTTGGGCAACAATGGTGGGTGCATGGAAGAGGGGGAGTTCGGGTGGGAAGTAGACAAGGTTGGGATTTGGATCTCCAAAGGGTTGGGAAACAATGGTGGGTGCATGGAAGTGGGGGAGTTTGGGTGGGAAGAAGACAAGGGAGGGATTTGGGTTTCCATATGTTTGGAGCAGTAATGGTGAGTGCATGGAAAGAGAGTGAGTTTGGGTGGGTAGAAGACAAGGGAGGGATTTGGGTCTCCAAAGGTTTGGGCATCAATTGTGGGTGCATGGAAGAGAGGGAGTTTGGGTGGGTAGGAAAAAAGGAGGGATTTGTGTCTCCAAAAGTTTGGGCATCAATGGTGGGTGCCTTGAAGAGGGGGATTTTGTGTGGGTAGAAGACAAGGGAGGGGTTTGTGTCTCCAAAATTTTGGGGTAGTAATGGTGAGAGCTTGGAAAGAGTTGGAATATGGGTGGGTAATGCCAGGGAAGGGAGATGGATCTCATATACTTTGGAGAGTGTAATGATGGGTAAATGATAAGAGACATTTGGGTGGGTACATGACAAGGGAAGGATTTGATTCTCAAATACTCAGGTGGCAGAAATCATGAGTATCTGTTAAGAGAGGAGTTTGGGTTATTATATGAAGGGTGGGATTAGGGTCTCAGAAAGATTGGGTCAGAAATGGTGGATATATAGCAACAGAGGGAGTATGCTGGGTAAATGACAAGGGAGGGATTTGGGTCTTATACACTTTAGGGGCAGCAATGTTGAGTATGTAGCAAAAGAAATACTTTGGATGGGCATACGACAATGGAGAGATTAGGGTCTCACAATGCTGGTGGCAAAATGATGGGTATATGCCCAGAGAGGAGTTTGGGTAGCTGTATGACCAGGGGTTGTTTGGGTCTCTTAAGGTTTGGGGCAGAAATAATTGGTATATTTCATGAAACAGAGTTTGGGTGGGTATATGTCAAGAGAGGGGGTTTTGTTGGGCTTATAAACATGGATATATTTGGGTCTGACATGTTTGGGGGAAGAAATGGTGGTTACATCACAAGACAGGAAATTGTGTGGTTACATGAAAATAGAAGAATTTTCAGTGGGCATATGGCAAGAGAAGGATTTGGGTCACAGCAGGATGGGGGCAGACATGGTGGATATATGGCTAGCGAGGGAGTTTGGGTGAGTACATGACATGGGGCAGATTGGGCCATCACAACGTTTGGGGGAAGAAATGGTGGAAACATTATAAGAGAGAGTATTAGGTTTGGTGTATGGCTAAGGAGGAATGAGTGTCTTGGAAGGATGGGTCCAGAAATAGTGGGTACATGGCAAGAGAGGGAGTTCACTTGGTTGAATGAAAGGGAGAGATTTGTGTCTGATAAGGTTTTAGGGAAGAAATATTGGCTATATGGCAAGAGAGGTAGTGTGGATAGGCAGATGACAAAGGAGGGATGTGGTCTCATAAGGATGAAGGCGGCAACAGTGGGGAGAGAGAGAGAGAGAGAGAGAGAGATTGGGTTGGTATATGATATGGGAGAGATTATGGTTTTTCAAAGTTTGATGGCAGATAAACAATTTTCATGAATTTACGATAAAGATGGATTTGATTGCGTGTATTGTATGAACCACACCTTGAACTCAAATTTCAAGTTGAGGCCTAGAAAATTGATTTAGGTGGGTATATGACACAGAAGACTCTTTGGTGTTGAAGATGGAAAATCTGACATTTTGTATACTATAGGGATAGAGGCCAGAAAAGGAATATGGTTTGATATATAAAAAGAAGAAAATTTGGGTTAGCATATGACAAAGAAGGGACTTTGGTTCCCACAGATTTGAGGGTCATACCACACATGCACTGTAAGACTCATAGAGGTAATTATGGAGCATTGAATCCAAATTGCTACATTTATCTAATCTCATAGATACGGATGAAGTAGACTGTGCTCCACCATCCATGTATTTTGCAAGATCCGGGCAAAACTTCACAGTATGAATGTCTCAACCTATCTGAGGTGAAGTGTGTGAGTGACAGTTATCCCCACAAATAGCTGTTATTTTCCTGTTTGGCAACTTTTTTTGAATGTTGGTTTTATACCTCACCATCCAATGTAAGTAAGGAAATCTCCCCAGGAGCAATAATCACCCAGCAAACTCAAATCTACTGATCACATCTCAGTGAAAGGAATGGTAATTTGAAGTGACAGGTTTACCCTTGGTTATGCTTTATAAAAAATTTGTGTTTTAATAGGGCTTTTAGAATGGGCTGCTTACATAACAGGCCTAGCAGAAATGAGGATATACTAATGAGACAATTGTGTAGCTTGATCTATCAGAACAGTCAAATCATTTACTTCAACGTAATGAGTATTTCTACAGAAATCTCATGCCATGTAAAGCAATGTTCTCTACCCAAAGGAAAACCTTGTCTACTTAAAGAGATTTCACACAATTCCTACTATCAAACCACCTTGCCAGATAAGACTAACAATTAGACAATGATGGGTGAGCTAAGGGAGGGTAGATGCCACCTCCTGACCACAACTGCTTATATGTCAATACCCTGTCCCTCTAGCTAAACTCTAATCTCAGTTCAGGACTTCAAGATGCAAGAGACTTGAAAGGGTCTCTGGATCTCTTTATCACTAGTTAATTGGATGCTTGCCTATAATTTTAGGAAATTAATTCATGATCATCATGTCAGGATTCAGGCAAACACGGCACTGGGCCTGTTGTTGAGTCCATACCAACTGATTCATCAGTAGTAGGTAGAGAGAGAGAGAGACGAGGCCTGATGTGGGAATGTAAACCTCAAAACCCACCCTCAGTGACATATATTATCCACAAAGGCTATATGCATTCCATCATGGTCACACCTCCTAATTTCCCAAACAGTTGCACTTCTTGGTAACTAAGTAAGTATTCAAGTACATGAGAGCCTGTTTTTCATTCCCTTTCATTAACTGTCACATTTCTCTAGAAGCCACCAACTGTCAGTAGGTTGTCAGTTAGAGGTACAGACTTCTGAGCCATCCCCCATAGTCAAAGATGCACTGTAGGAGGGCTCCAGAGTCTAACTGGCAAACTCCTGACAGTTGGTGGCTTCTAGAGATGTGTGAGAGTTAATTTGGATGGAAACCATACTGGCATATATTTGAGTGCTTAGTCACCAAGCATACTGGAATATGACCTGGCCTCATCTTACACAGGCCTTTGCATGCAATCACGATGGCTCTGTATTTGTGAGAGCAATGACTCTGTCATGTCTTGAGATCACAATTTCACTCTTGGCATCTGCAGCCTCAGACTCATAAAATCTTTTTAAATGCTCCCTGCAATGGTACCTGAGTCTTGAAGAGAGGGCTACAAATATCCCATTGCACATACTCTCATTTTTTTTCCAGGATGACCAGTTGTGAATGTCTTTTTTAAACATAATCTACTGCACCAAGGTCTCTGAGGAGGTCTGAGAACTGCACTAATCTGTAGTTATCGAGGTATGAATGTAGAGTGAAGCTTGATACTTCATTCATTTAACAAAATAATAGTATGAGGTTCAATACTGGGGCCTTGGATCTCCATAACCATATGTTCTCGACAAAGCTTACAGCAGCAGGCATGTGTTGCTTTCTATAGCGTAGACCTTAAATTCACTCTTAAGGAGCTGATTATTCCCAGAAAGTTTGTACCACTATTGCATTCATGGACATATCTTTCTAGGTTGTTCATTAATATAGTATGCAATATTCTTAGTTTGGTACGACGACTGATGTTCCTCCCAGGAGCACACCATGTAGGCTAGAGCAAAGGATGAAATACTGGGACTAAACTGGGAACTAGGATTTAGGACTTTGTTGAAGTTAGAGATCATTACTGCAAGGCAAAGATTTCAGGCTACTATGGTGGCACTGCCTAAGGCTCATGATTTACACGCTACAGGATATGAAAACAGAAATATTGGGATGTATGAGGAATATCCAATAGACTAGGCCCTGGAAGAGAACACAGAAAGTTTGTGTATAGAGAGGGGTAGTATAGTCAACATCTAGTCCTGTGCCTGTGGATAGGGCAAGTACTAGTGGCACTCTAATTGTTCCTTATAGCACTGAAATTGGGGGTGTATGAGATTTGGGACCATGATGAAGCCTGAAGGCCTCTGCTCTGAAGTATAAGTTGTTTGTCTAGGCTGGGGTACTGGTATAGATTCAGCAGGATGTGCAAAAACATTTATGATGAGTATGTTAGGGATAATTAACAGGCCTGACTCTGGAGAGGTCATGGGGAATCTGAGTACAGAGTTGGGTTGTATAGGCAGCACACAGTGTTCTGTGGCTAAGTGTTGTAACAGGAACTTCATGCAGGAACCAAGATCTTACCTATAGCAAAGAAGAACATGAAGCAAAGGATTTTGTACATTGACAAAAGTTAGAAGTCACTACAAGGATGGGTGGTGGTGGTGCATGTCTTTAATCATAGCACTTGGGAGGCAGAGGCAGGAGGATCTCTGTGAGTGTGAAGCCAACCTGGTCTACAGAGCTAGTGCAAAAATAGACTTCAAAGTTACGTAGAGAAGCCTTCTCTTGAATTAAAAATAGATAGATAGATAGACAGATAGGTAGATATAAGTAAGTCATTGTGAGGGAGAACAAGCACTATTCTAGGGATGCCACTAGATTGTCTGGACTATACTAGTTTGGGAAAACAATTATCTCTGCAGAAGGGTGCATACCTCTATAGTCTTTGTAGGAGGATATGGACAGTCTGGGCATGTGTGCAAGAACGTTTAGTGCAGAGGGAGCCTAGCTGTTCACTAAAGCATAGTAGAAGTTGCTGGGCCTAAGCTTGTCTGCAAACATTCAAACCTGTAGATGCCTAAAGCTCGCAAATGGAAGGCAAATGTGGTTCTAGTAGGTCAGGCTGCATGTGGAAAAACAAGTATTCATGTTTGTGTTGGTTATTACTCACTAGGCAAAACCCTGGAGGCCGAGCATGTGGGATGTCTAGGGACGAAGATAGGTGGCTTAATCATTTAAATGTCACTTGTGATTGAATGAAGGTAGAATGGTTCAAGTTGAGAGTAGGGAAGTTGGATATAGCACAAAGGAATAGGCTAGGACAAGGTCAGTTGGAGGAACCAGAGTCTGCAGAAGCCTAGAGCCATCAAGTACAAGGAACTCATAGCCACACTAGTCATGGTCACTGGATGTTCGACCATTCTAGTTACGCCAGAAAATAAAATGTCAGATAGGGATGTAAACACCAGGCTCACCCAGGAGGAGACCACAGGAAGTCTGTGTATTTATTGGTGTATTTTATGTGTCACAAGGCTTTCTGAAAGTAGATGTGGGTAGACAGGGCTAGGGTACATCCCTATGGGAGCATAGATGTAGGCTACAGCCAAGGACAAAATGCTTGGCATAGGCTAGGGCCAAGGAATGGGGACCTTGTTGAATTCTAGGGGTCATTACAGCAAGGCTAGGAGTCCAGACATCTGTGCCAAACTGCATGCAGCATGGGATTTATGTTTTGCATGACATGAAAACAGAAATATTGGGTTGTGTTTGGAGTTTCAGTAACTAGACTCTGGGGAGTGGATGGGAAGTTTGTGTATAGAGTGCCATGGTATAGTGAACATCTAGTCCTGTGGCCATAGATAGGACAACTATTGTAGAAAAACTAAATGTTAAATATAGCACATGAATAGATGGAGGGGCTGTGCTGGGGTGTGAGATTTTACACCCTACTGAATCCTAGAGGCACCTGTTATGTGTTATAGGTTGTCTATGTAGGCTAAAGTACTGTGATCAATTCAGCAAGTTGTAGAAAATCATGTATGATGAGTACATTTGGTGTTACTCTACAGGCTTGACTCTGGGGAGTACATGGGTATTCTGGGTAATCTGGGTATTAAGTTGTGTTGTATAGGTAGCCTAGAGTGTCCTGTGTGTAAGTGTTGTTACAGGAGATTCATGCAGGACACTATATGTTGCATTCAGCCTAAGAGACCATGGTGGGACTAAGATGGAACAAAGGATTTGGAACCCTACCAACAGCCTGAAGTCACTACTATTGAAATCTAGGGATGACACTGGATGTTCCATCCAGTCTGGACTCCACTGGATTAGAAAAACAATGATAGGATGCAGAGCAGTGCTCTGAAATCTAGACGATGGAGGAGTATTCTGATAGTCTGGGGATAGAATGGTCATGTAGGGCAGCCACAACTCCTCTGGTTCTATGAGAGACTGATAGTCTTTGTGGGAATCTAGATGGTGTCAACCGCACAGAAAAAGGTGATGGGTCTAAGAATGCCGGAGATTGCTATGGAGGCAGCTGGAGAAGACAAGGACACTGGTTGTTGCAACTTGGGTAGATCAAGCCCTCTATGTACAAAGTACTGAGTGGGTAACTAAACTAAACAAGTTAAAACCTGGGAAGACATAGAAAATCTGAATAAGGAATAATGTTCTATATTGTACCTAAAGTGTCCCATGGATGTACTAGTGCAGGGTAAGTGCTAGCAAAGCCTAGATGTTCACGACAGAAAAGGAGGATTCCTGAGAATAGTCTGAGCTGAGTTATTTGGGACCATACTCCCGAGAAGACCCTTGAATCAAGAGGCAAACAGCCAGATTATGCAGGGGTGCTGGCTGTTAAACTCAAGCTAGATACAGATGGATATGGAAAACAAGTATTGGTTGGTGGCATATATAAGAAGCCAGTTCCTGGAGGAGAACATTAGGAATGTGGTGGAGTAGGGTGCTGCAGGTAACACAGAGGGTACTGTGGGTGGGTGAAGGTAGCAACTTGTCTGCTGCATGTATGTCGGCAATCGCACACGTGGAAGGCCAAGATATGGGATTTCCGAAATTATAGAAGCCTAGATATTGCTACTTAGGTGATCAAACTAAATTTGTACAATGACTTTGTGAAGGAGGCTAGATCCAGGTAGAGATAGAATATGAAATATCTGGTTGTGAGGGAGTGAGTACTTACCAGGCCATACCATGGTGGAGGACTCAGGAATACAGAATTTGGATTCGGGTAAGATAGTTAGCAAAATGAGTACTATATGTAGATTCAAGCAGCGCAGGTCCTTGTAGGACAATGTATGTTGGTTGGAGGACAGGAGTAGATGCTGGGATTCGGCCCTCGCATTTGGAACTCTGTTGAATCCTGTGAGCATTACTACAACATGCAAGAATATCAGTGGCAAAAACTAGACTTGGACACTTGTAGTGACTTATGATCTGTTCGTTGGCATATGGGGAAACGCTATCTGGTAAGGGAAATATTCTGGGCTTGGTCTTTGGGGAAGATATGGAAAGTCTGGATTGGAAATGGAGTTGTGAAAGCAGGGCAACTATTTCATGCATGGGTGTAGGTGTGTTAAATTCAGGGGAGCCTAACTGTTGACTATACCAAAGAAGGAGTTGCTGGACCTAGTCTTGGCTGAAGGCTTTGAAAACCTTCACAGGCCTAAAATTTGCAAATGCAAGGCACATGAGGCAGCTGTAAGTCAGACAGCAAGTGGAAAATCAAATATTCATTTGTGTGTAGTGGGTTACTCAATGGGCTAAAGTTGGGTCCTGGTGGTTGTGGGATGTCTGGTTATATAATGAAGTGGTTTAGGCATCGGAATCATCCTGCCGATGGATTCAGGTAGGATGGTTACTGTTGGGAATGTAGATGCTGGATACAGCACAAAAGAATGTGCTAGGACAAGGCCAGTTGGAGGCAAAGTGCCAGCAGAAGCTTAGAACTATCTATCAAAGCACGGTAGGACTAAGATGGAGCCTAGGGTTTGGAACTCAGCAAACAGCTAAAAGTCACTATAAGTGTGAGAAAACAGCTCTTTTAGACTTCTCACTGGATGTTTCATCAGGTCTGGACTCTACTGGAGTAGGAAAAGAATTATCTGCTCGAAAGGTGCACTTACTTCTCTTGGCATTGTAGAAGGATTTGGACAGTCTTGGCATGCTGTGATATTATGTAGTCAGCCAGAGATCCTGTGGTTTGATGAGGTTGGGGTTGTCTCAGTGGGAATGTATATGTTGTCTACAGCACAGGAGGATTTGATGGGACTAGGAATCCTATATGCTATGAATATGTTTTATTACCATTGGTTATTCAAGAAGATGCTTTGGGTAATCGATTAGTAGAATATAGCCAGGCAGGAAATCTGAACAGAGATATAGAGAGAAAGTAGGCAGAGTCAGGGAGATGCCATGTAGCTGCTGAAGGAGAAAACCAGCAGCTACCAGTGAGAGCCTTACTGGTATGGATCATAATGATACATAGATATACAAAAGGGAATCCCACATCAATATGAGCTATGTTTGGAGGGATGTGGAAAAACAGTATTTGGAACAGGAAATATTCACTAGGTTCGAACTTTAGGAGGACACGATAACTTTTCATAAGGAGTGGGGTTATTCCATTAGCCAGTACAGGTATGATAAGTGTTGGGGAACTCTCAGTGTTGGCTACAGAATAGTAGTAGCTGGTGGGATCATGCTGTGTTTTGAGATTTGTGTCCCTAAAACATGCCACAAATCACTACTGCAGAGTGCAAGGGTCCATTCTTTGATGGGACAGGGACTATTCAATCTAGGATAAATTCCACTGAATATGGAAAACCAATTACAGAGTATGGATATCTTCACCTGGATAAATCCTGGAGGGGGACATAGGAAGTCTGGGTATGGTGTGAAGAGGTATGGGCAACTCTAAGACCCCTGTTGGTTTATCTAAATAGGATTATATCTGGCTGTAGCCCAGATGTTCTCTATAATATAGGAAAAATGTTCTAAATAGGCTGCAACATGTTGAAGCCTAAAATTCACTACTATAAGGCAAGGAGTCCAGACCAAGATTGAACATTTCTTATGGTTTCCAGGTTATACATAACAGAATGTTAAAAATCAAGTGTCTAACACTGTGTGATATTCTCAATAGGCTAGACACCAGAAGATAGGAGAACCCTGGTTATGGACTGGGCTTATGTTGGTTGTAGAAAGCATCCTTAGGTGAGTGAGTATATTAAAGGAGGCTGTATGCTCACCACAGTAAAAGAGATATTGAGGCTAGGCTGGGTCACCTGACTTGGGATAAGGTGGAAGCCTGGAGGCCATGATTTGTTGCTACACAGCCAGACAAGATATGGAAAATGGTTTGCATATATTCATTAGGTACAGAGGAATGTGGAGATGCAAGTATTCGTGTGTGTGTGTGTGTGTGTGTGTGTGTATGTGTGTGTGAGTGTGTGTGTGTGTACGGTCAACAGGCTAAGCCATGGAGTAGGAATGTTATTTGGGAATGATTTTAGGGAAGACATTCAAGATACTAGCCAAAGATTGAGGCGGACATTTTGGACTAAACCATTGACAGGGATAGTATTGTTGAAGAATTTGGAGAAGCAAATGATCTGTCATGTGTTCTACCACAACAAAGGTAGATATGTAAAAAAGGTTGAGGTGGAAAATTTGCCTTAGAGTTATTAAACAAAGTCTCCATCTAAACCCAAACTCACTTTGCCTTCTCAATATCTTCCCCCTATCATCAAAGTGTCAGGAGTGGTACAGTCCACTATTTGTTCCTTCCTTCCCCAGGCATTCTTGTTGGTCAGAACCAGGCTTTGTGATGTCAGAGCACAAGCTCACCTACTATTGGTCGAGACCTTGATGATGACTCAGGTCTGAGGGTGTGGCCTTCCCTACTCTGCCAGTTGTTCACAGCCCCTCGAGGGAGAAACAACACGCGCTCACGCGACTTGGTGATGGAGAGTCCAGCAAAGGAACCTAAGGAATCACTGCCCGACATGGACCTCCCAACATCCAGTAGTGATGTTCTGATGGCAGCAAACGGGCCAGTCCTTATGGTGAAGACAAAGGCAGCTCTAAAGCAGTATCCACCTTACATGTCGTGCAGAAAGGTGCGTTGACGAACCCTATTGGAGCTCCCTCCTCTACTCATTTACTCTTACCTAAAGTCACTACCTCTCTCCTTCCTGGCATAAATCCCTTATCAATTCTCACCTCTTCCGACAAAGTGTCCTTCACTTGCCTCTCCTGACTTCTCCCTCTATTAACTAATTCTTGTGTTCACCTCTTGCCATTCCAGCTACACAAGAAAAGCAAACACCGGAAGCACTCCTCAAAGAAGAGGAACAAGAGAAAGAGGGAGGCCGAAGAGGCAGCTGCCCTTGAACGGAAGATAATCAAAGTGAAAGCTGTTACTGCAATGCCTGAACCTAAGGAGGAGGAGCCTGAAAAGGAAGCCGAGGTGCACACTACTGGAGAACAAGCGTGGTCGCAGCAGCCGATGAGGGGGAGAGCCAATAAGATGGCTATCATGAAGACGGAGAATGCCCAAATATGACAAAGAAAATTGCATTGGTATAAATTTCTTAAATTGAAAATAAATTCAATTTAGTTGAAAAGCTATGTGTCTTTTACAGTGACTAAAGGCGAAACCAGGAAAGGGAAGGAAAAATGATGGTTATAGGAGAAGAGAGGGAAGATGGGTGGGTGAATGGCAATGGAGAGATTTGTTCTTCACTAGGTTTGGGACAGTCATAGTGGGTTCATGGAAAGAGGGGGAGTTTGGGTTGGTAGAAGACAAGGGAGGGATTTGGGTCTACAAAGGTTTGGGCATTAATTGTGGGTGCATAAAAGAGGCGAGTTTGTGTGGGAAGAAGACAAGGGAGGGATTAGGGTCTCCAAAATTTTGTGGCTTTAACGGTGAGAGCATGGAAAGAGAGGGAGTTTTGGTGGGTAGGAGACAAGGGAGGGATTTGTGTCTCCAAAGGTTTGGGCATCAATGGTGGGTGCATGGAAGACGGGGAGTTTGGGTGGGAAGAAGACAAGGGAGGGATTTGGGTCTCCAAAGTTTTGGGGCAGTAATGGTGAGGGCATGAAAAGAAAGGGAGTTTGGGTGGGAAAATGACAAGGGAGGGATTTGGGTCTCCAAAGAATTGGTCATCAATGGTGGGTGCATGGAAGAGGGGGAGTTAGGGTGGATAGAAGACAAGGAAGGGATTTGTGTCTCCAAAGGATTTGGGCAGTAATGGTGAGTGCATGAAAAGAAAGGGAACTTGGGTTGGTAGAAGACAAGGGAGGGATTTGTGTCTCCAAAGGTTTGGGCATCACTTGTGGGTGCATGGAAGAAAGGGAGTTTGGGTGTGTAGGAGACAAGGGAGGGATTTGTGTTTTTAAAGGTTTGGGCATCAATGATGGGTGCATGGAAGAGGGGGAGTTTGGGTGGGAAGAAGACAAGGGAGGGATTTTTGTCTCCAAACGGTTGGGCACCATTGGTGGGTGCCTGGATGAGGGGGATTTTGGGGCAGTAATGGTGAGTGCATGAAAAGAAAGGGAGCATGGGTGGGTAGAAGACAAGGGAGGGATTTGGGTCTCCAAAGGTTTGGGCATCAATGGTGGGTGCATGAAAGTGGGGATGTTTGGGTTGGAAGAAGACAAGGGTGGGATTTGGGTCTCCAAAGGTTTGGGCAACAATGGTGGGTACATGGAAGTGGGGGAGTTCGGGTGGGAAGAAGACAAGGGAGGGATTTGGGTTTCCATATGTTTGGAGCAGTAATGGTGAGTGCATGGAAAGAGAGGGAGTTTGGGTGGGTAGAAGACAAGGGAGGGATTTCGGTCTCCAAAGGTTTGGGCATCAATTGTGGTTGCATGGAAGAGAGGGAGTTTTGGTGGGTAGGATAAAAGGGAGGGATTTGTGTCTCCAAAAGTTTGGGCATCAATGGTGGGTGCCTTGAAGAGGGGGATTTTGTGTTTGTAGAAGACAAGTGAGGGGTTTGTGTCTCCAAAATTTTGGGGCAGTAATGGTGAGAGCTTGGAAAGCGTGGGAATATGGGTGGGTAATGCCAGGGAAGGGAGTTGGATCTCATATACTTTGGAGAGTTTAATGATGGGTAAATGATAAGAGACATTTGGGTGGGTACATGACAAGGGAAGGATTTGATTCTCAAATACTCAGGTGGCAGAAATCATGAGTATCTGTTAAGAGAGGAGATTGGGTTATTATATGAAGGGTGGGATTAGGGTCTCAGAAAGATAGGGTCAGAAATGGTGGATATATAGCAACAGAGGGAGTATGCTGGGTAAATGACAAGGGAGGGATTTGGGTCTTATACACTTTAGGGGCAGCAATGGTGAGTATGTAGCAAGAAAAATACTTTGGATGGGCATACGACAATGGAGAGATTAGGGTCTCACAATGCTGGTGGCAAAATGATGGTTATATGCCCAGAGAGGAGTTTGGGTAGCTGTATGACCAGGGGGTGTTTGGGTCTCTTAAGGTTTGGGGCAGAAATAATTGGTATATTTCATGAAACAGAGTGTGGGTGGGTATATGTCAAGAGAGGGGGTTTTGTTGGGCTTATAAACATGTATATATTTGGGTCTGACATGTTTGGGGGAAGAAATGGTGGTTACATCACAAGACAGGAAATTGTGTGGTTACATGAAAATAGAAGAATTTTCAGTGGGCATATGACAAGAGAAGGATTTGGGTCACAGCAGGATGGGGGCAGACATGGTGGATATATGGCTAGCGAGGGAGTTTGGGTGAGTACATGACATGGGGCAGATTGGCCCATCACAACGTTTGGGGGAAGAAATGGTGGAAAAATTATGAGAGAGTATTAGGTTTGGTGTATGGCTAAGGAGGAATGAGTGTCTTGGAAGGATGGGTCCAGAAATAGTGGGTACATGGCGAGAGAGGGAGTTCACTTGGTTGAATGAAAGGGAGAGATTTGTGTCTGATAAGGTTTTAGGGAAGAAATATTGGCTATATGGCAAGAGAGGTAGTGTGGATAGGCAGATGACAAAGGAGGGATGTGGTCTCATTAGGATGAGGGCAGCAACAGTGGGGAGAGAGAGAGATAGAGAGAGAGAGAGAGAGAGAGAGAGAGAGAGAGAGAGATTGGGTTGGTATATGATATGGGAGAGATTATGGTGTTTCAAAGTTTGATGGCAGATAAACAATTTTCATGAATTTATGATAAAGATGGATTTGATTGCGTGTATTGTATGAACCACACCTTGAACTCAAATTTCAAGTTGAGGCCTAGAAAATTGATTTAGGTGGGTATATGACACAGAAGACTCTTTGGTGTTGAAGATGGAAAATCTGACATTTTGTATACTATAGGGATAGAGGCCAGAAAAGGAATATGGTTTGATATATAAAAAGAAGAAAATTTGGGTTAGCATATGACAAAGAAGGGACTTTGGTTCCCACAGATTTGAGGGTCATACCACACATGCACTGTAAGACTCATAGAGGTAATTATGGAGCATTGAATCCAAATTGCTACATTTATCTAATCTCATAGATACGGATGAAGTAGACTGTGCTCCACCATCCATGTATTTTGCAAGATCCGGGCAAAACTTCACAGTATGAATGTCTCAACCTATCTGAGGTGAAGTGTGTGAGTGACAGTTATCCCCACAAATAGCTGTTATGTTTCCTGTTTGGCAACTGTTTTTGAATGTTGGTTTTATACCTCACCATCCAATGTAAGTAAGGAAATCTCCCCAGGAGCAATAATCACTCAGCAAACTCAAATCTACTGATCACATCTCAGTGAAAGGAATGGTAATTTGAAATGACAGGTTTACCCTTGGTTATCCTTTATAAAAAATTTGTGTTTTAATAGGGCTTTAAGAATGGGCTGCTTACATAACAGGCCTAGCAGAAATGAGGATATACTAATGAGACAATTGTGTAGCTTGATCTATCAGAACAGTCAAATCATTGACGTCAACGTAATGAGTATTTCTACAGAAATCTCATGCCAGGTAAAGCAATGTTCTCTACCCAAAGGAAAACCTTGTCTTCTTAAAGAGATTTCACACAATTCCTACTATCAAACCACCTTGCCAGATAAGACTAACAATTAGACAATGATGGGTGAGCTAAGGGAGGGTAGATGCCACCTCCTGACCACAACTGCTTATATGTCAATACCCTGTCCCTCTAGCTAAACTCTAATCTCAGTTCAGGACTTCAAGATGCAAGAGACTTGAAAGGGTCTCTGGATCTCTTTATCACTAGTTAATTGGATGCTTGCCTATAATTTTAGGAAATTAATTCATGATCATCATGTCAGGATTCAGGCAAACACGGCACTGGGCCTGTTGTTGAGTCCATACCAACTGATTCATCAGTAGTAGGTAGAGAGAGAGAGAGATGAGGCCTGATGTGGGAATGTAAACCTCAAAACCCACCCTCAGTGACATATATTATCCACAAAGGCTATATGCATTCCATCATGGTCACACCTCCTAATTTCCCAAACAGTTGCACTTCTTGGTAACTAAGTAAGTATTCAAGTACATGAGAGCCTGTTTTTCATTCCCTTTCATTAACTGTCACATTTCTCTAGAAGCCACCAACTGTCAGTAGGTTGTCAGTTAGAGGTACAGACTTCTGAGCCATCCCCCATAGTCAAAGATGCACTGTAGGAGGGCTCCAGAGTCTAACTGGCAAACTCCTGACAGTTGGTGGCTTCTAGAGAAGTGTGAGAGTTAATGTGGATGGAAACCATACTGGCATATATTTGAGTGCTTAGTCACCAAGCATACTGGAATATGACCTGGCCTCATCTTACACAGGCCTTTGCATGCAATCACGATGGCTCTGTATTTGTGAGAGCAATGACTCTGTCATGTCTTGAGATCACAATTTCACTCTTGGCATCTGCAGCCTCAGACTCATAAAATCTTTTTAAATGCTCCCTGCAATGGTACCTGAGTCTTGAAGAGAGGGCTACAAATATCCCATTGCACATACTCTCATTTTTTTTCCAGGATGACCAGTTGTGAATGTCTTTTTTAAACATAATCTACTGCACCAAGGTCTCTGAGGAGGTCTGAGAACTGCACTAATCTGTAGTTATCGAGATATGAATGTAGAGTGAAGCTTGATACTTCATTCATTTAACAAAATAATAGTATGAGGTTCAATACTGGGGCCTTGGATCTCCATAACCATATGTTCTCGACAAAGCTTACAGCAGCAGGCATGTGTTGCTTTCTATAGAGTAGACCTTAAATTCACTCTTAAGGAGCTGATTATTCCCAGAAAGTTTGTACCACTATTGCATTCATGGACATATCTTTCTGGGTTGTTCATTAATATAGTATGCGATATTCTTAGTTTGGTACGACGACTGATGATCCTCCCAGGAGCACACCATGTAGGCTAGAGCAAAGGATGAAATACTGGGACTAAACTGGGAACTAGGATTTAGGACTTTGTTGAAGTTAGAGATCATTACTGCAAGGCAAAGATTTCAGGCTACTATGGTGGCACTGCCTAAGGCTCATGATTTACACGCTACAGGATATGAAAACAGAAATATTGGGATGTATGTGGAATATCCAATAGACTAGGCCCTGGAAGAGAACACAGAAAGTTTGTGTATAGAGAGGGGTAGTATAGTCAACATCTAGTCCTGTGCCTGTGGATAGGGCAAGTACTAGTGGCACTCTAATTGTTCCTTATAGCACTGAAATTGGGGGTGTATGAGATTTGGGACCATGATGAAGCCTGAAGACCTCTGCTCTGAAGTATAAGTTGTTTGTCTAGGCTGGGGTACTGGTATAGATTCAGCAGGATGTGCAAAAACATTTATGATGAGTATGTTAGGGATAATTAACAGGCCTGACTCTGGAGAGGTCATGGGGAATCTGAGTACAGAGTTGGGTTGTATAGGCAGCACACAGTGTTCTGTGGCTAAGTGTTGTAACAGGAACTTCATGCAGGAACCAAGATCTTACCTATAGCAAAGAAGAACATGAAGCAAAGGATTTCGGACATTGACAAAAGTTAGAAGTCACTACAAGGATGGGTGGTGGTGGTGCATGACTTTATTCATAGCACTTGGGAGGCAGAGGCAGGAGGATCTCTGTGAGTGTGAAGCCAACCTGGTCTACAGAGCTAGTGCAAAAATAGACTTCAAAGTTACGTAGAGAAGCCTTCTCTCGAATTAAAAATAGATAGATAGATAGACAGATAGGTAGATATAAGTAAGTCATTGCGAGGGAGAACAAGCACTATTCTAGGGATGCCACTAGATTGTCTGGACTCCACTAGTTTGGGAAAACAATTATCTCTGCAGAAGGGTGCATACCTCTATTGTCTTTGTAGGAGGATATGGACAGTCTGGGCATGTGTGCAAGAACGTTTAGTGCAGAGGGAGCCTAGCTGTTCACTAAAGCATAGTAGAAGTTGCTGGGCCTAAGCTTGTCTGCACACATTCAATCCTGTAGATGCCTAAAGCTCGCAAATGGAAGGCAAATGTGTTTCTAGTAGGTCAGGCTGCATGTGGAAAAACAAGTATTCATGTTTGTGTTGGTTATTACTCACTAGGCTAAACCCTGGAGGCCGAGCATGTGGGATGTCTAGGGACAAAGATAGGTGGCTTAATCATTTAAATGTCACTTGTGATTGAATGAAGGTAGAATGGTTCAAGTTGAGAGTATGGAAGTTGGATATAGCACAAAGGAATAGGCTAGGACAAGTTCAGTTGGAGGAACCAGAGTCTGCAGAAGCCTAGAGCCATCATTTACAAGGAACTCATAGCCACACTAGTCATGGTCACTGGATGTTCGACCATTCTAGTTACGCCAGAAAATAAAATGTCAGATAGGGATGTAAACACCAGGCTCACCCAGGAGGAGACCACAGGAAGTCTGTGTATTTATTGGTGTATTTTATGTGTCACAAGGCTTTCTGAAAGTAGATGTGGGTAGACAGGGCTAGGGTACATCCCTATGGGAGCATAGATGTAGGCTACAGCCAAGGACAAAATGCTTGGCATAGGCTAGGGCCAAGGAATGGGGACCTTGTTGAATTCTAGGGGTCATTAAAGCAAGGCTAGGAGTCCAGACATCTGTGCCAAACTGCATGCAGCATGGGATTTATGTTTTGCATGACATGAAAACAGAAATATTGGGTTGTGTTTGGAGTTTCAGTAACTAGACTCTGGGGAGAGGATGGGAAGTTTGTGTATAGAGTGCCATGGTATAGTGAACATCTAGTCCTGTGGCCATAGATAGGACAACTATTGTAGAAAAACTAAATATTAACTATAGCACATGAATAGATGGAGGGGCTGTGCTGGGGTGTGAGATTTTACAACCTACTGAATCCTAGAGGCACCTGTTATGTGTTATAGGTTGTCTATGTAGGCTAAAGTACTGTGATCAATTCAGCAAGTTGTAGAAAATCATGTATGATGAGTACATTTGGTGTTAGTCTACAGGCTTGACTCTGGGGAGTACATGGGTATTCTGGGTAATCTGGGTATTAAGTTGTGTTGTATAGGTAGCCTAGAGTGTCCTGTGTGTAAGTGTTGTTTCAGGAGATTCATGCAGGACACTATATGTTGCATTCAGCCTAAGAGACCATGGTGGGACTAAGATGGAACAAAGGATTTGGAATCCTACCAACAGCTAGAAGTCACTACTATTGAAATCTAGGGATGACACTGGATGTTCCATGCAGTCTGGACTCCACTGGATTAGAAAAACAATGATAGGATGCAGAGCAGTGCTCTGAAATCTAGACGATGGAGGAGTATTCTGATAGTCTGGGGATAGAATGGTCATGTAGGGCAGCCACAACTCCTCTGGTTCTATGAGAGATTGATAGTCTTTGTGGGAATCTAGATGCTGTCAACAGCACAGAAAAAGTTGATGGGTCTAAGAATGCCGGAGATTGCTATGGAGGCAGCTGGAGAAGACAAGGACACTGGTTGTTGCAACTTGGGTAGATCAAGCCCTCTATATACAAAGTACTGAGTGGGTAACTAAACTAAACAAGTTAAAACCTGGGAAGACATAGAAAATCTGAATAAGGATAATGTTCTATATTGTACCTAAAGTGTCCCGTGGATGTACTAGTGCAGGGAAAGTGCTAGCAAAGCCTAGATGTTCACGACAGAAAAGGAGGATTCCTGAGAATAGTCTGAGCTGAGTTATTTGGGACCATACTCCCGAGAAGACCCTTGACTCAAGAGGCAAACAGCCAGATTATGCAGGGGTGCTGGCTGTTAAACTCAAGCTAGATTCAGATGGATATGGAAAACAAGTATTGGTTGGTGGCATATATAAGAAGCCAGTTCCTGGAGGAGAACATTAGGAATGTGGTGGAGTAGGGTGCTGCAGGTAACACAGAGGGTACTGTGGGTGGGTGAAGGTAGCAACTTGTCTGCTGCATGTATGTCGGCAATCGCACACGTGGAAGGCCAAGATATGGGATTCCCGAAATTATAGAAGCCTAGATATTGCTACTTAGGTGATCAAACTAAATTTGTATAATGACTTTGGGAAAGAGGCTAGATCCAGGTAGAGATAGAATATGAAATATCTGGTTGTGAGGGAGTGAGTACTTACCAGGCCATACCATGGTGGAGGACTCAGGAATACAGAATTTGGATTCAGGTAAGATAGTTAGCAAAATGAGTACTATATGTAGATTCAAGCAGCGCAGGTCCTTGTAGGACAATGTATGTTGGTTGGAGGACAGGAGTAGATGCTGGGATTCGGCCCTCGCGTTTGGAACTCTGTTGAATCCTATGAGCATTTCTACAACATGCAAGAATATCAGTGGCAAAAACTAGACTTGGACACTTGTAGTGACTTATGATCTGTTTGTTGGCATATGGGGAAACGCTATCTGGTAGGGGAAATATTCTGGGCTTGGTCTTTGGGGAAGATATGGAAAGTCTGGATTGGAAATGGAGTTGTGAAAGCAGGGCAACTATTTCATGCATGGGTGTAGGTGTGTTAAATTCAGGGGAGCCTAACTGTTGACTATACCAAAGAAGGAGTTGCTGGACCTAGTCTTGGCTGAAGGCTTTGAAAACCTTCACAGGCCTAAAATTTGCAAATGCAAGGCAGATGAGGCAGCTGTAAGTCAGACAGCAAGTGGAAAATCAAATATTCACTTGTGTGTAGTGGGTTACTCAATTGGCTAAAGTTGGGTCCTGGTGGTTGTGGGATGTCTGGTTATATAATGAAGTGGTTTAGGCATCGGAATCATCCTGCAGATGGATTCAGGTAGGATGGTTACTGTTGGGAATGTAGATGCTGGATACAGCACAAAAGAATGTGCTAGGACAAGGCCAGTTGGAGGGAAAGTGCCAGCAGAAGCTTAGAACTATCTATCAAAGCATGGTAGGACTAAGATGGAGCCTAGGGTTTGGAACTCAGCAAACAGCTAAAAGTCACTATAAGTGTGAGAAAACAGCTCTTTTAGAGTTCTCACTGTATGTTTCATCAGGTCTGGACTCTACTGGAGTAGGAAAAGAATTATCTGCTCGAAAGGTGCACTTACTTCTCTTGCCATTGTAGAAGGATTTGGACAGTCTTGGCATGCTGTGATATTATGTAGTCAGCCAGAGATCCTGTGGTTTGATGAGGTTGGGGTTGTCTCAGTGGGAATGTATATGTTGTCTACAGCACAGGAGGATTTGATGGGACTAGGAATCCTATATGCTATGAATATGTTTTATTACCATTGGTTATTCAAGAAGATGCTTTGGGCAATCGATTAGTAGAATATAGCCAGGCAGGAAATCTGAACAGAGATATAGAGAGAAAGTAGGCAGAGTCAGGGAGATGCCATGTAGCTGCTGAAGGAGAAAACCAGCAGCTACCAGTGAGAGCCTTACTGGTATGGATCATAATGATACATAGATATACAAAAGGGAATCCCACATCAATATGAGCTATGTTTGGAGGGATGTGGAAAAACAGTATTTGGAACAGGAAATATTCACTAGGTTCGAACCTTAGGAGGACACGATAACATTTCATAAGGAGTGGGGTTATTCCATTAGCCAGTACAGGTATGATAAGTGTTGGGGAACTCTCAGTGTTGGCTACAGAATAGTAGTAGCTGGTGGGATCATGCTGTGTTTTGAGATTTGTGTCCCTAAAATGTTGTAATACGGAGCGGCGGGCTGGGTCCCGCCACCCGGCTAGCTTTACCCGAAATAATTACACGGAAACTGTATTCTTTTAAACACTGCCTGACCCATTAGTTTCAGTTTCTTATTGGCTAGCTTTTACATATTGATCTAACCCATTTCTATTAATCTGTGTAGCCCACGAGCTGGCTTACCAGGAATGATCTTAACCTGCGTCTGTCTGGAGTGGGAGAACCATGGCGACTCCCTGACTCAGCTTCTTTCTCCCAGCATTCCGTTCTGTTTACTCCGCCTACCTAAGGGCTGGCCTATCAAATGGGTCTAGGCAGTTTCTTTATTAATAAGAAATCACTCCCACATCATTTCCCCTTTTTCTGTTTAAACAAAAAAGAAAGCCTTTAACTTTAACATAGTAAAATTACATATAGCAAAACAGTTATCAAGCAAGAATTACAGTTACAATATTTATATCTATTTTATCTTTTATCATAACTAAGGAAAACAATAACTATCTATTCATTCTTCAACTCCATCAAAGACTCCAGAAGGATATAATACTACCTAAGTAAACAAGAAATAAGAAAACTCTAGAAATTACAGAGACATCTTGCTGCCTGGATAGTCACCCAAAGTTCTTTTGTATGGTTGGGGCATCCATCTTCAGCCTTCAGGCCCATAGTATCCAGCAGACATTTCCATGAAGCAGGAAATTTTAAAGACAGTTCAGTCACTATCTGCTGTGTCCTGCAGAATGTTTCGCAGACTCTTTCATGAGTCATGAACCCCAAAAGACCATCTCACCTTTAGGCAAGTTCAGCAGTCCTCTCTCTGCGGGTTCTTTGTGTCCATTTTATGCAACAGTCCAGGCAAGAGCAGTTTTTTGTCCAAATGGCTATCCAACTCCATAAGGATTCTCTTCGATGCCCATCTTCCTCTTTAAGTAGATTGGCGCTGTCAGGAGCAGACGTGACTCATTGTCATGAAAAACCCTAAGTTATTAAAATATTTTAAATGCCATATTCTGTAGCCTTTGAGAGATATGAAGAATGCCTATCTAACTGAAATATATCTCTATATATCTAGAAAATCTAAGTAACATGACTACAAGCTTGACTATTATTGATGATTAACCATTAACCTATATTTCTTAATTATACATTACATTTTTAAATGAACTACACAATCACAATACCTTAATCAAGATCAGAAATACATATACATATAACAAAATTGACTGTAAAATCCATACCATTGCAAATTATTCATACCTATATCATATCCCCCTTTAAATGTAAAAGAACATTTATAAACAATATTTTGGAAACATGGGCGCAGTTTTTTCTCTCCAAACTGCTTCCTGCTGAATGGGGGCATCGTTAATTAGGTCTTTCATGGTATAACCTGTGTGCTAGTTTCATCTCAGTTGGCAGTTGAGCGAAGCAATTTTCTGAAGATGTTCACAACAACCTTTTAGGAGGGCGTGGTCTATCATACCAAATTGGGATAGAAGAAATCCACAGGGTCTGGTCCTCTGTGAAAACAAAAGAAGACCCTCTCCAAAGCATCATATCCTTAGACCCAAATTTTGAAATCGTAATTAACTGCGCTGTTTTTATGGTAATTACGGTAGTTACTACCTGAGACCAGCACAGTTCAGCAAGGAGCAGCCTCTCCTGCCTCAGATCCATTTGGTGCCCCTGAGCTGTGCACAGTTCCAGGCACACAGCAAGTCCTCATTGGAGCCGCACTCAGTAGTTTAATTTTGAGACTGAGCATGCAGCACAGAAACTCTTTTTATCCAAGTTACAACCAAATCTGACACTCAGAGCACTGCGCAGTCTGAAAACACGTCTCTTTCACCATGCTATTTTGCCTGCCTAAGCCTGATTCTGTCATCTGCCCAGGTGCAGGCAGGGAGCACTGAGAGCACTCTCCTTCCGATCCCAAGCGGGAACACAAACATCCAGTCCCATAAAATCCATTGAAATGTTTTAAAGCCAGAGTTTGCATTGGCGGCACAGTCCCAAGAAGCCGCACTTTAAAATGACGCAGCTTTTTTTTCTGTTGCTGTTGTCGAATCAGGAAATCTCTCTACAGCACGCCACCAACAAACAGTAAAAATCTGTGTTAAAGTCTCTCTCCCTTATTTTTAAGCCTTTTTAGGTTTTTAAGTGGATTTAGCCCCACGTTGGGCGCCACTCTGTTGTAGTACGGAGCGGCGGGCTGTGTCCCGCCACCCGGCTAGCTTTACCCGAAATAATTACACGGAAACTGTATTCTTTTAAACACTGCCTGACCCATTAGTTTCAGTTTCTTATTGGCTAGCTTTTACATATTGATCTAACCCATTTCTATTAATCTGTGTAGCCCACGAGCTGGCTTACCAGGAATGATCTTAACCTGCGTCTGTCTGGAGTGGGAGAACCATGGCGACTCCCTGACTCAGCTTCTTTCTCCCAGCATTCTGTTCTGTTTACTCCGCCTACCAAAGGGCTGGCCTATCAAATGGGTCTAGACAGTTTCTTTATTAATAAGAAATCACTCCCAAATCACTAAAACATGCCAAAAATCACTACTGCAGAGTGCAAGGGTCCATTCTTTGCTGGGACAGGGACTATTCAATCTAGGATAAATTCCACTGAATATGGAAAACCAATTACAGAGTATGGATATCTTCACCTGGATAAATCCTGGAGGGGGACATAGGAAGTCTGGGTATGGTGTGAAGAGGTATGGGCAACTCTAAGACCCCTGTTGGTTTATCTAAATAGGATTATATCTGGCTGTAGCCCAGATGTTCTCTATAATATAGGAAAAATGTTCTAAATAGGCTGCAACATGTTGAAGCCTAAAATTCACTACTATAAGGCAAGGAGTCCAGACCAAGATTGAACATTTCTTATGGTTTCCAGGTTATACATAACAGAATGTTAAAAATCAAGTGTCTAATACTGTGTGATATTCTCAATAGGCTAGACACCAGAAGATAGGAGAACCCTGGTTATGGACTGGGCTTATGTTGGTTGTAGAAAGCCTCCTTAGGTGAGTGAGTATATTAAAGGAGGCTGTATGCTCACCACAGTAAAAGAGATATTGAGGCTAGGCTGGGTCACCTGACTTGGGATAAGGTGGAAGCCTGGAGGCCATGATTTGTTGCTACACAGCCAGACAAGATATGGACACTGGTTTGCGTATATTCATTAGGTACAGAGGAATGTGGAGATGCAAGTATTCGTGTGTGTGTGTGTGTGTGTGTGTGTGTGTGTGTATGAGTGTGTGTGAGTGTGTGTGTGTACGATCAACAGGCTAAGTCATGGAGTAGGAATGTTATTTGGGAATGATTTTAGGGAAGACATTCAAGATACTAGCCAAAGATTGAGGTGGACATTTTGGACTAAACCATTGACAGGGATAGTATTGTTGAAGAATTTGGAGAAGCAAATGATCTGTCATGTGTTCTACCACAACAAAGGTAGATATGTAAAAAAGGTTGAGGTGGAAAATTTGCCTTAGAATTATTAAACAAAGTCTCCACCTAAACCCAAACTCTCTTTGCCTTCTCAATATCTTCCCCCTATCATCAAAGTGTCAGGAGTGGTACAGTCCACTATTTGTTCCTTCCTTCCCCAGGCATTCTTGTGGGTCAGAACCAGGCTTTGTGATGTCAGAGCACAAGCTCACCTACTATTGGTCGAGACCTTGATGATGACTCAGGTCTGAGGGTGTGGCCTTCCCTACTCTGCCAGTTGTTCACAGCCCCTCGAGGGAGAAAAAACACGCGCTCACGCGACTTGGTGATGGAGACTCTAGCAAAGGAACCTAAGGAATCACTGTCCAACATGGACCTCCCAACATCCAGTAGTGATGTTCCGATGGCAGCAAACGGGCCAGTCCTTATGGTGAAGACAAAGGCAGCTCTAAAGCAGTATCCACCTTACATGTCTTGCGGAAAGGTGAGTTGACGAACCCTACTGGAGCTCCCTCCTCTACTCATTTACTCTTACCTAAAGTCACTACCTCTCTCCTTCCTGGCATAAATCCCTTATCAATTCTCACCTCTTCCGACAAAGTGTCCTTCACATGCCTCTCCTGACTTCTCCCTCTATTAACTAATTCTTGTGTTCACCTCTTGCCATTCCAGGCACACAAGAAAAGCAAACACCGGAAGCACTCCTCAAAGAAGAGGAACAAGAGAAAGAGGGAGGCCGAAGAGGCAGCTGCCCTCGAACGGTAGAAAATCAAAGTGAAAGCTGTTACTGCAATGCCTGAACCTAAGGAGGAGGAGCCTGAAAAGGAAGCCGAGGTGCACACTACTGGAGAAGCAAGCGTGGTCGCAGCAGCCGATGAGGGGGAGAGCCAATAAGATGGCTATCATGAAGACGGGGAATGCCCAAATATGACAAAGAAAATTGCATTGGTATAAATTTCTTAAATTGAAAATAAATTCAATTTAGTTGAAAAGCTATGTGTCTTTTACAGTGACTAAAGGCGAAACCAGGAAAGGGAAGGAAAAATGATGGTTATAGGAGAAGAGAGGGAAGATGGGTGGGTGAATGGCAATGGAGAGATTTGTTCTTCACTAGGTTTGGGACAGTCATAGTGGGTTCATGGAAAGAGGGGGAGTTTGGGTTGGTAGAAGACAAGGGAGGGATTTGGGTCTACAAAGGTTTGGGCATTAATTGTGGGTGCATAAAAGAGGCGAGTTTGTGTGGGAAGAAGACAAGGGAGGGATTAGGGTCTCCAAAATTTTGTGGCTTTAACGGTGAGAGCATGAAAAGAGAGGGAGTTTTGGTGGGTAGGAGACAAGGGAGGGATTTGTGTCTCCAAAGGTTTGGGCATCAATGGTGGGTGCATGGAAGACGGGGAGTTTGGGTGGGAAGAAGACAAGGGAGGGATTTGGGTCTCCAAAGTTTTGGGGCAGTAATGGTGAGGGCATGAAAAGAAAGGGAGTTTGGGTGGGAAGATGACAAGGGAGGGATTTGGGTCTCCAAAGAATTGGTCATCAATGGTGGGTGCATGGAAGAGGGGGAGTTAGGGTGGATAGAAGACAAGGAAGGGATTTGTGTCTCCAAAGGATTTGGGCAGAAATGGTGAGTGCATGAAAAGAAAGGGAACTTGGGTTGGTAGAAGACAAGGGAGGGATTTGTGTCTCCAAAGGTTTGGGCATCACTTGTGGGTGCATGGAAGAAAGGGAGTTTGGGTGTGTAGGAGACAAGGGAGGGATTTGTGTTTTTAAAGGTTTGGGCATCAATGATGGGTGCATGGAAGAGGGGGAGTTTGGGTGGGAAGAAGACAAGGGAGGGATTTTTGTCTCCAAACGTTTGGGCATCATTGGTGGGTGCCTGGATGAGGGGGATTTTGGGGCAGTAATGGTGAGTGCATGAAAAGTAAGGGAGCATGTGTGGGTAGAAGACAAGGGAGGGATTTGGGTCTCCAAAGGTTTGGGCATCAATGGTGGGTGCATGAAAGTGGGGATGTTTGGGTTGGAAGAAGACAAGGGTGGGATTTGGGTCTCCAAAGGTTTGGGCAACAATGGTGGGTACATGGAAGAGGGGGAGTTCGGGTGGGAAGAAGACAAGGGAGGGATTTGGGTTTCCATATGTTTGGAGCAGTAATGGTGAGTGCATGGAAAGAGAGGGAGTTTGGGTGGGTAGAAGACAAGGGAGGGATTTGGGTCTCCAAAGGTTTGGGCATCAATGGTGGGTGCATGGAAGAGAGGGAGTTTGTGTTTGTACATGACAAGGGAAGGATTTGATTCTCAAATACTCAGGTGGCAGAAATCATGAGTATCTGTTAAGAGAGGAGTTTGGGTTATTATATGAAGGGTGGGATTAGGGTCTCAGAAAGATGGGGTCAGAAATGGTGGATATATAGCAACAGAGGGAGTATGCTGGGTAAATGACAAGGGAGGGATTTGGGTCTTATACACTTTAGGGGCAGCAATGGTGAGTATGTAGCAAGAGAAATACTTTGGATGGGCATACGACAATGGAGAGATTAGGGTCTCCAAAGGTTTGGGCATCACTTGTGGGTGCATGGAAGAAAGGGAGTTTGGGTGTGTAGGAGACAAGGGAGGGATTTTTGTCTCCAAAAGTTTGGGCATCATTGGTGGGTGCCTGGACGAGGGGGATTTTTGGGCAGTAATGGTGAGTGCATGAAAAGTAAGGGCGCATGGGTGGGTAGAAGACAAGGGAGGGATTTCGGTCTCCGAAGGTTTGGGCAACAATGGTGGGTGCATGGAAGAGGGGAGTTCGGGTGGGAAGAAGACAAGGTTGGGATTTGGGTCTCCAAAGGTTTGGGCAACAATGTTGGGTGCATGGAAGAGGGGGAGTTTGGGTGGGAAGAAGACAAGGGAGGGATTTGGGTTTCCATATGTTTGGAGCAGTAATGGTGAGTGCATGGAAAGAGAGGGAGTTTGGGTGGGTAGAAGACACGGGAGGGATTTGGGTCTCCAAAGGTTTGGGCATCAATTGTGGGCTTATAAACATGGATATATTTGGGTCTGACATGTTTGGGGGAAGAAATGGTGGTTACATCACAAGACAGGAAATTGTGTGGTTACATGAAAATAGAAGAATTTTCAGTGGGCATATGGCAAGAGAAGGATTTGGGTCACAGAAGGATCGGGGCAGACATGGTGGATATATGGCTAGCGAGGGAGTTTGGGTGAGTACATGACATGGGGCAGATTGGGCCATCACAACGTTTGGGGGAAGAAATGGTGGAAACATTATAAGAGAGAGTATTAGGTTTGGTGTATGGCTAAGGAGGAATGAGTGTCTTGGAAGGATGGGTCCAGAAATAGTGGGTACATGGCGAGAGAGGGAGTTCACTTGGTTGAATGAAAGGGAGAGATTTGTGTCTGATAAGGTTTTAGGGAAGAAATATTGGCTATATGGCAAGAGAGGTAGTGTGGATAGGCAGATGACAAAGGAGGGATGTGGTCTCATAAGGATGAAGGCAGCAACAGTGGGGAGAGAGAGAGAGAGAGAGAGAGAGAGAGAGAGAGAGAGAGAGAGATTGGGTTGGTATATGATATGGGAGAGATTATGGTTTTTCAAAGTTTGATGGCAGATAAACAATTTTCATGAATTTACGATAAAGATGGATTTGATTGCGTGTATTGTATGAACCACACCTTGAACTCAAATTTCAAGTTGAGGCCTAGAAAATTGATTTAGGTGGGTATATGACACAGAAGACTCTTTGGTGTTGAAGATGGAAAATCTGACATTTTGTATACTATAGGGATAGAGGCCAGAAAAGGAATATGGTTTGATATATAAAAAGAAGAAAATTTGGGTTACCATATGACAAAGAAGGGACTTTGGTTCCCACAGATTTGAGGGTCATACCACACATGCACTGTAAGACTCATAGAGGTAATTATGGAGCATTGAATCCAAATTGCTACATTTATCTAATCTCATAGATACCGATGAAGAAGACTGTGCTCCACCATCCATGTATTTTGCAAGATCCGGGCAAAACTTCACAGTATGAATGTCTCAACCTATCTGAGGTGAAGTGTGTGAGTGACAGTTATCCCCACAAATAGCTGTTATGTTTCCTGTTTGGCAACTTTTTTTGAATGTTGGTTTTATACCTCACCATCCAATGTAAGTAAGGAAATCTCCCCAGGAGCAATAATCACCCAGGAAACTCAAATCTACTGATCACATCTCAGTGAAAGGAATGGTAATTTGAAGTGACAGGTTTACCCTTGGTTATCCTTTATAAAAAATTTGTGTTTTAATAGGGCTTTTAGAATGGGATGCTTACATAACAGGCCTAGCAGAAATGAGGATATACTAATGAGACAATTGTGTAGCTTGATCTATCAGAACTGTCAAATCATTGACTTCAACGTAATGAGTGACCTGGCCTCATCTTACACAGGCCTTTGCATGCAATCACGATGGCTCTGTATTTGTGAGAGCAATGACTCTGTCATGTCTTGAGATCAAAATTTCACTCTTGGCATCTGCAGCCTCAGACTCATAAAATCTTTTTAAATGCTCCCTGCAATGGTACCTGAGTCTTGAAGAGAGGGCTACAAATATCCCATTGCACATACTCTCGTTATTTTTCCAGGATGACCAGTTGTGAATGTCTTTTTTAAACATAATCTACTGCACCAAGGTCTCTGAGTAGGTCTGAGAACTGCACTAATCTGTAGTTATCGAGATATGAATGTAGAGTGAAGCTTGATAATTCATTCATTTAACAAAATAATAGTATGAGGTTCAATACTGGGGCCTTGGATCTCCATAACCATATGTTCTCGACAAAGCTTACAGCAGCAGGCATGTGTTGCTTTCTATAGAGTAGACCTTAAATTCACTCTTAAGGAGCTGATTATTCCCAGAAAGTTTGTACCACTATTGCATTCATGGACATATCTTTCTAGGTTGTTCATTAATATAGTATGCAATATTCTTAGTTTGGTACGACGACTGATGATCCTCCCAGGAGCACACCATGTAGGCTAGATCAAAGATGAAATACTGGGACTAAAGTGGGAACTAGGATTTAGGACTTTGTTGAAGTTAGAGATCATTACTGCAAGGCAAAGATTTCAGGCTACTATGGTGGCACTGCCTAAGGCTCATGATTTACACGCTACAGGATATGAAAACAGAAATATTGGGATGTATGTGGAATATCCAATAGACTAGGCCCTGGAAGAGAACACAGAAAGTTTGTGTATAGAGAGGGGTAGTATAGTCAACATTTAGTCCTGTGCCTGTGGATAGGGCAAGTACTAGTGGCACTCTAATTGTTCCTTATAGCACTGAAATTGGGGGTGTATGAGATTTGGGACCATGATGAAGCCTGAAGGCCTCTGCTCTGAAGTATAAGTTGTTTGTCTAGGCTGGGGTACTGGTATAGATTCAGCAGGATGTGCAAAAACATTTATGATGAGTATGTTAGGGATAATTAACAGGCCTGACACTGGAGAGGTCATGGGGAATCTGAGTACAGAGTTGGGTTGTATAGGCAGCACAGAGTGTTCTGTGGCTAAGTGTTGTAACAGGAACTTCATGCAGGAACCAAGATCTTACCTATAGCAAAGAAGAACATGAAGCAAAGGATTTCGGACATTGACAAAAGTTAGAAGTCACTACAAGGATGGGTGGTGGTGGTGCATGACTTTAATCATAGCACTTGGGAGGCAGAGGCAGGAGGATCTCTGTAAGTGTGAAGCCAACCTGGTCTACAGAGCTAGTGCAAAAATAGACTTCAAAGTTACGTAGAGAAGCCTTCTCTCGAATTAAAAATAGATAGATAGATAGACAGATAGGTAGATATAAGTAAGTCATTGCAAGGGAGAACAAGCACTATTCTAGGGATGCCACTAGATTGTCTGGACTCCACTAGTTTGGGAAAACAATTATCTCTGCAGAAGGGTGCATACCTCTATAGTCTTTGTAGGAGGATATGGACAGTCTGGGCATGTGTGCAAGAACGTTTAGTGCAGAGGGAGCCTAGCTGTTCACTAAAGCATAGTAGAAGTTGCTGGGCCTAAGCTTGTCTGCAAACATTCAAACCTGTAGATGCCTAAAGCTCGCAAATGGAAGGCAAATGTGGTTCTAGTAGGTCAGGCTGCATGTGGAAAAACACGTATTCATGTTTGTGTTGGTTATTACTCACTAGGCTAAACCCTGGAGGCCGAGCATGTGGGATGTCTAGGGACAAAGATAGGTGGCTTAATCATTTAAATGTCACTTGTGATTGAATGAAGGTAGAATGGTTCAAGTTGAGAGTATGGAATTTGGATATAGCACAAAGGAATAGGCTAGGACAAGGTCAGTTGGAGGAACCAGAGTCTGCAGAAGCCTAGAGCCATCAAGTACAAGGAACTCATAGCCACACTAGTCATGGTCACTGGATGTTCGACCATTCTAGTTACGCCAGAAAATAAAATGTCAGATAGGGATGTTAACACCAGGCTCACCCAGGAGGAGACCACAGGAAGTCTGTGTATTTATTGGTGTATTTTATGTGTCACAAGGCTTTCTGAAAGTAGATGTGGGTAGACAGGGCTAGGGTACATCCCTATGGGAGCATAGATGTAGGCTACAGCCAAGGACAAAATGCTTGGCATAGGCTAGGGCCAAGGAATGGGGACCTTGTTGAATTCTAGGGGTCATTACAGCAAGGCTAGGAGTCCAGACATCTGTGCCAAACTGCATGCAGCATGGGATTTATGTTTTGCATGACATGAAAACAGAAATATTGGGTTGTGTTTGGAGTTTCAGTAACTAGACTCTGGGGAGTGGATGGGAAGTTTGTGTAGAGAGTGCCATGGTATAGTGAACATCTAGTCCTGTGGCCATAGATAGGACAACTATTATAGAAAAACTAAATTTTAACTATAGCACATGAATAGATGGAGGGGCTGTGCTGGGGTGTGAGATTTTACACCCTACTGAATCCTACAGGCACCTGTTATGTGTTATAGGTTGTCTATGTAGGCTAAAGTACTGTGATCAATTCAGCAATTTGTAGAAAATCATGTATGATGAGTACATTTGGTGTTAGTCTACAGGCTTGACTCTGGGGAGTACATGGGTATTCTGGGTAATCTGGGTATTAAGTTGTGTTGTATAGGTAGCCTAGAGTGTCCTGTGTGTAAGTGTTGTTTCAGGAGATTCATGCAGGACACTATATGTTGCATTCAGCCTAAGAGACCATGGTGGGACTAAGATGGAACAAAGGATTTGGAACCCTACCAACAGCTAGAAGTCACTACTATTGAAATCTAGGGATGACACTGGATGTTCCATCCAGTCTGGACTCCACTGGATTAGAAAAACAATGATAGGATGCAGAGCAGTGCTCTGAAATCTAGACGATGGAGGAGTATTCTGATAGTCTGGGGATAGAATGGTCATGTAGGGCAGCCACAACTCCTCTGGTTCTATGAGAGACTGAAAGTCTTTGTGGGAATCTAGATGCTGTCAACAGCACAGAAAAAGTTGATGGGTCTAAGAATGCTGGAGATTGCTATGGAGGCAGCTGGAGAAGACAAGGACACTGGTTGTTGCAACTTGGGTAGATCAAGCCCTCTATGTACAAAGTACTGAGTGGGTAACTAAACTAAACAAGTTAAAACCTGGGAAGACATAGAAAATCTGAATAAGGAATAATGTTCTATATTGTACCTAAAGTGTCCTGTGGATGTACTAGTGCAGGGAAGTGCTAGCAAAGCCTAGATGTTCACGACAGAAAAGGAGGATTCCTGAGAATAGTCTGAGCTGAGTTATTTGGGACCATACTCCCGAGAAGACCCTTGACTCAAGAGGCAAACAGCCAGATTATGCAGGGGTGCTGGCTGTTAAACTCAAGCTAGATGCAGATGGATATGGAAAACAAGTATTGGTTGGTGGCATATATAAGAAGAGAGTTCCTGGAGGAGAACATTAGGAATGTGGTGGAGTAGGGTGCTGCAGGTAACACAGAGGGTACTGTGGGTGGGTGAAGGTAGCAACTTGTCTGCTGCATGTATGTCGGCAATCGCACACGTGGAAGGCCAAGATATGGGATTTCCGAAATTATAGAAGCCTAGATATTGCTACTTAGGTGATCAAACTAAATTTGTATAATGACTTTGGGAAAGAGGCTAGATCCAGGTACAGATAGAATATGAAATATCTGGTTGTGAGGGAGTGAGTACTTACCAGGCCATACCATGGTGGAGGACTCAGGAATACAGAATTTGGATTCAGGTAAGATAGCAAAATGAGTACTATATGTAGATTCAAGCAGCGCAGGTCCTTGTAGGACAATGTATGTTGGTTGGAGGACAGGAGTAGATGCTGGGATTCGGCCCTCGCATTTGGAACTCTGTTGAATCCTGTGAGCATTACTACAACATGCAAGAATATCAGTGGCAAAAACTAGACTTGGACACTTGTAGTGACTTATGATCTGTTTGTTGGCATATGGGGAAACGCTATCTGGTAGGGGAAATATTCTGGGCTTGGTCTTTGGGGAAGATATGGAAAGTCTGGATTGGAAATGGAGTTGTGAAAGCAGGGCAACTATTTCATGCATGGGTGTAGGTGTGTTAAATTCAGGGGAGCCTAACTGTTGACTATACCAAAGAAGGAGTTGCTGGACCTAGTCTTGGCTGAAGGCTTTGAAAACCTTCACAGGCCTAAAATTTGCAAATGCAAGGCACATGAGGCAGCTGTAAGTCAGACAGCAAGTGGAAAATCAAATATTCACTTGTGTGTAGTGGGTTACTCAATTGGCTAAAGTTGGGTCCTGGTGGTTGTGGGATGTCTGGTTATATAATGAAGTGGTTTAGGCATCGGAATCATCCTGCAGATGGATTCAGGTAGGATGGTTACTGTTGGGAATGTAGATGCTGGATACAGCACAAAAGAATGTGCTAGGACAAGGCCAGTTGGAGGGAAAGTGCCAGCAGAAGCTTAGAACTATCTATCAAAGCACGGTAGGACTAAGATGGAGCCTAGGGTTTGGAACTCAGCAAACAGCTAAAAGTCACTATAAGTGTGAGAAAACAGCTCTTTTAGAGTTCTCACTGTATGTTTCATCAGGTCTGGACTCTACTGCAGTAGGAAAAGAATTATCTGCTCGAAAGGTGCACTTACTTCTCTTGTCATTGTAGAAGGATTTGGACAGTCTTGGCATGCTGTGATATTATGTAGTCAGCCAGAGATCCTGTGGTTTGATGAGGTTGGGGTTGTCTCAGTGGGAATGTATATGTTGTCTACAGCACAGGAGGATTTGATGGGACTAGGAATCCTATATGCTATGAATATATTTTATTACAATTGGTTATTCAAGAAGATGCTTTGGGCAATCGATTAGTAGAATATAGCCAGGCAGGAAATCTGAACAGAGATATAGAGAGAAAGTAGGCAGAGTCAGGGAGATGCCATGTAGCTGCTGAAGGAGAAAACCAGCAGCTACCAGTGAGAGCCTTACTGGTATGGATCATAATGATACATAGATATACAAAAGGGAATCCCACATCAATATGAGCTATGTTTGGAGGGATGTGGAAAAACAGTATTTGGAACAGGAAATATTCACTAGGTTCGAACTTTAGGAGGACACGATAACTTTTCATAAGGAGTGGGGTTATTCCATTAGCCAGTACAGGTATGATAAGTGTTGCGGAACTCTCAGTGTTGGCTACAGAATAGTAGTAGCTGGTGGGATCATGCTGTGTTTTGAGATTTGTGTCCCTAAAACATGCCAAAAATCACTACTGCAGAGTGCAAGGGTCCATTCTTTGATGGGACAGGGACTATTCAATCTAGGATAAATTCCACTGAATATGGAAAACCAATTACAGAGTATGGATATCTTCACCTGGATAAATCCTGGAGGGGGACATAGGAAGTCTGGGTATGGTGTGAAGAGGTATGGGCAACTCTAAGACCCCTGTTGGTTTATCTAAATAGGATTATATCTGGCTGTAGCCCAGATGTTCTCTATAATATAGGAAAAATGTTCTAAATAGGCTGAAACATGTTGAAGCCTAAAATTCACTACTATAAGGCAAGGAGTGCAGACAAAGATTGAAAATTTCTTATGGTTTCCAGGTTATACATAACAGAATGTTAAAAATCAAGTGTCTAATACTGTGTGTTATTCTCAATAGGCTAGACACCAGAAGATAGGAGAAACCTGGTTATGGACTGGGCTTATGTTGGTTGTAGAAAGCCTCCTTAGGTGAGTGAGTATATTAAAGGAGGCTGTATGCTCACCACAGTAAAAGAGATATTGAGGCTAGGCTGGGTCACCTGACTTGGGATAAGGTGGAAGCCTGGAGGCCATGATTTGTTGCTACACAGCCAGACAAGATATGGACACTGGTTTGCATATATTCATTAGGTACAGAGGAATGTGGAGATGCAAGTATTCGTGTGTGTGTGTGTGTGTGTGTGTGTGTGTGTATGTGTGTGAGTGTGTGTGTGTGTACGGTCAACAGGCTAAGCCATGGAGTAGGAATGTTATTTGGGAATGATTTTAGGGAAGACATTCAAGATACTAGCCAAAGATTGAGGCGGACATTTTGGACTAAACCATTGACAGGGATAGCATTGTTGAAGAATTTGGAGAAGCAAATGATCTGTCATGTGTTCTACCACAACAAAGGTAGATATGTAAAAAAGGTTGAGGTGGAAAATTTGCCTTAGAGTTATTCAACAAAGTCTCCATCTAAACCCAAACTCTCTTTGCCTTCTCAATATCTTCCCCCTATCATCAAAGTGTCAGGAGTGGTACAGTCCACTATTTGTTCCTTCCTTCCCCAGGCATTCTTGTGGGTCAGAACCAGGCTTTGTGATGTCAGAGCACAAGCTCACCTACTATTGGTCGAGACCTTGATGATGACTCAGGTCTGAGGGTGTGGCCTTCCCTACTCTGCCAGTTGTTCACAGCCCCTCGAGGGAGAAACAACACGGGCTCACACGACTTGGTGAAGGAGAGTCTAGCAAAGGAACCTAAGGAATCACTGTCCGACATGGACCTCCCAACATCCAGTAGTGATGTTCCGATGGCAGCGAACGGGCCAGTCCTTATGGTGAAGACAAAGGCAGCTCTAAAGCAGTATCCACCTTACATGTCGTGCGGAAAGGTGAGTTGACGAACCCTACTGGAGCTCCCTCCTCTACTCATTTACTCTTACCTAAAGTCACTACCTCTCTCCTTCCTGGCATAAATCCCTTATCAATTCTCACCTCTTCCGACAAAGTGTCCTTCACATGCCTCTCCTGACTTCTCCCTCTATTAACTAATTCTTGTGTTCACCTCTTGCCATTCCAGGCACACAAGAAAAGCAAACACCGGAAGCACTCCTCAAAGAAGAGGAACAAGAGAAAGAGGGAGGCCGAAGAGGCAGCTGCCCTCGAACGGAAGAAAATCAAAGTGAAAGCTGTTACTGCAATGCCTTTACCTAAGGAGGAGGAGCCTGAAAAGGAAGCCGAGGTGCACACTACTGGAGAAGCAAGCGTGGTCGCAGCAGCCGATGAGGGGGAGAGCCAATAAGATGGCTATCATGAAGACGGGGAATGCCCAAATATGACAAAGAAAATTGCATTGGTATAAATTTCTTAAATTGAAAATAAATTCAATTTAGTTGAAAAGCTATGTGTCTTTTACAGTGACTAAAGGCGAAACCAGGAAAGGGAAGGAAAAATGATGGTTATAGGAGAAGAGAGGGAAGATGGGTGGGTGAATGGCAATGGAGAGATTTGTTCTTCACTAGGTTTGGGACAGTCATAGTGGGTTCATGGAAAGAGGGGGAGTTTGGGTTGGTAGAAGACAAGGGAGGGATTTGGGTCTACAAAGGTTTGGGCATTAATTGTGGGTGCATAAAAGAGGCGAGTTTGTGTGGGAAGAAGACAAGGGAGGGATTAGGGTCTCCAAAATTTTGTGGCTTTAACGGTGAGAGCATGGAAAGAGAGGGAGTTTTGGTGGGTAGGAGACAAGGGAGGGATATGTGTCTCCAAAGGATTTGGGCAGTAATGGTGAGTGCATGAAAAGAAAGGGAACTTGGGTTGGTAGAAGACAAGGGAGGGATTTGTGTCTCCAAAGGTTTGGGCATCACTTGTGGGTGCATGGAAGAAAGGGAGTTTGGGTGTATAGGAGACAAGGGAGGGATTTGTGTTTTTAAAGGTTTGGGCATCAATGATGGGTGCATGGAAGAGGGGGAGTTTGGGTGGGAAGAAGACAAGGGAGGGATTTTTGTCTCCAAACGTTTGGGCAACATTGGTGGCTGCCTGGATGAGGGGATTTTGGGGCAGTAATGGTGAGTGCATGAAAAGAAAGGGAGCATGGGTGGGTAGAAGACAAGGGAGGGATTTGGGTCTCCAAAGGTTTGGGCATCAAAGGTGGTTGCATGAAAGTGGGGATGTTTGGGTTGGAAGAAGACAAGGGTGGGATTTGGGTCTCCAAAGGTTTGGGCAACAATGGTGGGTGCATGGAAGTGGGGGAGTTCGGGTGGGAAGAAGACAAGTGAGGGATTTGGGTTTCCATATGTTTGGAGCAGTAATGGTGAGTGCATGGAAACAGAGGGAGTTTGGGTGGGTAGAAGACAAGGGAGGGATTTGGGTCTCCAAAGGTTTGGGCATCAATTGTGGGTGCATGGAAGAGAGGGAGTTTGGGTGGGTAGGAAAAAAGGGAGGGATTTGTGTCTCCAAAAGTTTGGGCATCAATGGTGGGTGCCTTGAAGAGGGGGATTTTGTGTTTGTAGAAGACAAGGGAGGGGTTTGTTTCTCCAAAATTTTGGGTCAGTAATGGTGAGAGCTTGGAAAGCGTGGGAATATGGGTGGGTAATGCCAGGGAAGGGAGTTGGATCTCATATACTTTGGAGAGTGTAATGATGGGTAAATGATAAGAGACATTTGGGTGGGTACATGACAAGGGAAGGATTTGATTCTCAAATACTCAGGTGGCAGAAATCATGAGTATCTGTTAAGAGAGGAGTTTGGGTTATTATATGAAGGGTGGGATTAGGGTCTCAGAAAGATGGGGTCAGAAATTTTGGATATATAGCAACAAAGGGAGTATGCTGGGTAAATGACAAGGGAGGGATTTGGGTCTTATACACTTTAGGGGCAGCAATGGTGAGTATGTAGCAAGAGAAATAATTTGGATGGGCATACGACTATGGAGAAATTAGGGTCTCACAAAGCTGGTGGCAAAATGATGGGTATATGCCCAGAGAGGAGTTTGGGTAGCTGTATGACCAGGGGGTGTTTGGGTCTCTTAAGGTTTGTGGCAGAAATAATTGGTATATTTCATGAAACAGAGTTTGGGTGGGTATATGTCAAGAGAGGGGGTTTTGTTGGGCTTATAAACATGGATATATTTGGGTCTGACATGTTTGGGGGAAGAAATGTTGGTTACATCACAAGACAGGAAATTGTGTGGTTACATGAAAATAGAAGAATTTTCAGTGGGCATATGGCAAGAGAAGGATTTGGGTCACAGCAGGATGGGGGCAGACATGGTGGATATATGGCTAGCGAGGGAGTTTGGGTGAGTACATGACATGGGGCAGATTGGGCCATCACAACGTTTGGGGGAAGAAATGGTGGAAACATTATAAGAGAGAGTATTAGGTTTGGTGTATGGCTAAGGAGGAATGAGTGTCTTGGAAGGATGGGTCCAGAAATAGTGGGTACATGGCGAGAGAGGGAGTTCACTTGGTTGAATGAAAGGGAGAGATTTGTGTCTGATAAGGTTTTAGGGAAGAAATATTGGCTATATGGCAAGAGAGGTAGTGTGGATAGGCAGATGACAAAGGAGGGATGTGGTCTCATAAGGATGAAGGCAGCAACAGTGGGGAGAGAGAGAGAGAGAGAGAGAGAGAGAGAGAGAGAGAGAGAGAGATTGGCTTGGTATATGATATGGGAGAGATTATGGTTTTTCAAAGTTTGATGGCAGATAAACAATTTTCATGAATTTACGATTAAGATGGATTTGATTGCGTGTATTGTATGAACCACACCTTGAACTCAAATTTCAAGTTGAGGCCTAGAAAATTGATTTAGGTGGGTATATGACACAGAAGACTCTTTGGTGTTGAAGATGGAAAATCTGACATTTTGTATACTATAGGGATAGAGGCCAGAAAAGGAATATGGTTTGATATATAAAAAGAAGAAAATTTGGGTTAGCATATGACAAAGAAGGGACTTTGGTTCCCACAGATTTGAGGGTCATACCACACATGCACTGTAAGACTCATAGAGGTAATTATGGAGCATTGAATCCAAATTGCTACATTTATCTAATCTCATAGATACCGATGAAGAAGACTGTGCTCCACCATCCATGTATTTTGCAAGATCCGGCAAAACTTCACAGTATGAATGTCTCAACCTATCTGAGGTGAAGTGTGTGAGTGACAGTTATCCCCACAAATAGCTGTTATGTTTTCTGTTTGGCAACTTTTTTTGAATGTTGGTTTTATACCTCACCATCCAATGTAAGTAAGGAAATCTCCCCAGGAGCAATAATCACCCAGCAAACTCAAATCTACTGATCACATCTCAGTGAAAGGAATGGTAATTTGAAGTGACAGGTTTACCCTTGGTTATCCTTTATAAAAAATTTGTGTTTTAATAGGGCTTTTAGAATGGGCTGCTTACATAACAGGCCTAGCAGAAATGAGGATATACTAATGAGACAATTGTGTAGCTTGATCTATCAGAACAGTCAAATCATTGACGTCAACGTAATGAGTATTTCTACAGAAATCTCATGCCATGTAAAGCAATGTTCTCTACCCAAAGGAAAACCTTGTCTTCTTAAAGAGATTTCACAAAATTCCTACTATCAAACCACCTTGCCAGATAAGACTA
>NW_024544268.1:0-65556 GCF_018167655.1 Microtus oregoni | reverse complement strand
AAGAAACCGCGAGAGATGCTGTGATGAAAGCAATAAGTGACTTTGGTGAATATTCAGTAGAAGAGGAATAGGATCAGACTTAGAATTCATATAGAGCTCTTGTCATTGCCTCAAGAAAGGAGGTAGGGTGAAAGAAGTAACTGAGGATTCCAATGGAGTGATGTTTTTCATTAATCTTAAGCTTTAACATACTTTAACTGTAGCTATGATTTCACAGTCAGTTTCATTTGGCTCTCTCTACCCTGTATTGGGGAATTATGCTGCTCACAGAAGCTGTAGTCAGTTTCATGCACAGAACATCTCTCAGTTGCCTAACACAACTTAGTGAGCCGCTGTTGCTGAAGACATTTTGATTGTAGAACATAGAGAAATCAAGTGGACACTGTACTAGAACCTTTCTTCCTGCTAGGTAGCTTTAATATCATTGAAAAGTGTAATGCAGAATGCTGGTGTTGAAAAGTCATCAGTGCACTAACCCAGTGCTAGAATTTTATGCTACAACACCAACTCTCTAAGGCAAGGTGTGCCTATTGGGGAAATAGCAGCATGATTATTAGGAGGGAGGGGGCAATCAACCACTTTTTTCTTAGACTGCAAGCTCAACAGGAGGAAATTGATGCCTGGTATTGTAAACCTGGTCAAAAACTCATGACTGAAGATGCCATAGGCTCTGACTGGTGAGCCAGGTGGCTACTCTTACTATTTTGTAAAGTGGTTCTCTTGTCCAATTCCCTACTACGTGCATTTAGACCAATAGATTAGTGTGACTTCTAACATTGGTTAAAGAAGCTTTGGTTTGTAGTGTGCTTCAGTTAGTGCAGAAAATCACAACTCATCAAGATGCTCAGAAAATGTTTCTGTTGAGTGGTTATTCCTAAATGGGACATTTATATCCTTCTCTGGCTCTAAGGTTAAAGGATTATCATGAAAGAGGAGGCAAAAGAATGCAAGAGCCAGAGGATCTGGAGAGATTTTTGGAGAGCTTTCTTATGAACTTGCTTTAACTGTTGAACTCACAATATCATAGCAGTCATGGTTACCTGTGGAGGACCAGGGTTAACCCTACCTACATTCCAGTCTGGACAGAAGAACAGTTCATGAGGTACCATGCATAGCTGAAAAGCTATTGGCAACTAGTGACTACACAGGAAAGGGTAGATACTTTCTTTAGCGCAGTAGCCACTGATAAGTTGTACATATTCCGGTAATGATCCCAAATCTATGTTTTACAAGCAACCCAAATAAAACTGAGTTATTTCGAAATAATACAGAAGAGCCATGAGTAGCGGGACAACTTGTTGGGAAGTAAAGGGATTTCTGAAGTAGTGAGAAGGGGATAAAACAGAGGAATGGGGAGATAAATGGTCAAAATACACTACACACATGTATGAAACTGTAAAAATATATATTATAATGTTTCTTAAGGAATATTCTCCCCCTTCACTCAATTGTTCATTAAATGTCCATTCTCACCGCAGAGGTTTCCAACTGTTCATTATGTTGTTTTGTATGTCCTGCATAATTGTTGCAGGTAGAAGCTACTTATCTAGATCCAGAAGACCCATGACATGTATTCTATTCTATTCACTATCCTGCATTCTATAAAGTCTGACCTCTACATGTGTGTTGATTTTGTGTGTATATGTGCATGTGCACGTGCATGCATTTCTTGATATAAAATATTATTGGGATTTTTTGTCAAGCCTGTTCCTCCTAATTGATATGTATCTGCTAGATAAATGATCATTTACAGATTCGGATAGATAGATACACAGATAGATAGATGGAGATAGATAGACAGATATGAATTTCTTCATGTGTATATGCATGCACATGAGTGGTAGGCAACACATCATGTTGAAGTATCAACCTGAAAACTAGGCATTCTCAATGCAGTTCTTCCTCTCCTCAGATTTTAGTGTATATTAGAGTAACATGCATGAATCTATTAAAACAAATTGATAGTTTCTCTATATGATTATACTGGTATACAATGAACTTTGTTTTGAGAAACTCAATTCTAGGCTCAGGTCTGTCACTGACTGTATGGCATATACTAGTAGATAAAGAAATATGCATAAGTATTAATTCTTCATATAAAATAAAGTTAATAATACTAGTCTATTCCTAAAGGTACTGTCTACACTCATCCTCTCAAACTCTTCATCTAGGATATACATATAACTATGAAAAATGCAACAATAATAAAACTGGAGAACTTAAGAAAACACTACCAAAAAATTAGCGAACATTTACCTTACACTTTCCTGAGGCAGAGATAGAAAAGAAATTATGGTAGGTTCTTCAGCTGTTATCAAATTAAAAGAAGGAATTTAATCTAAAGGTTTGTAAGAAGATTGTCAGTCTAAGAGTCCTGGTGGTCAAGGAATGAAGAACTGAAAGTAGAGAACTCCTGAACTCAGATAAGAAACGAAGCACATCTGTATTCTTTTTAATCACTGACAAATTCCCCCCTTCTTTTTTAATTACACTTTGCATTTAGAAATTATTCGTAAAATCTGAAATCTTCACACAAAGAATACCCATGGATATTATATATCACATGACATTTTCAAATGTCCCAATGTACTCATTACACTCATCTTTTGGAAGTAACTATGGTCATTAGGTTGTCTTCTGTGTATTGTTTATTAATATATCAAAAGTCACATAGCATATTGAAAATTATCATGTGTTTTAGTGATTGTATTTTTTCTGGTTGTTTTTTTTTGCTAACCATGTGTATTATATATTCTGTGTTTAAAACAATATTATACAAAGCAGTCCACAGGGAACTCCAGACTGATTCTGTGATACTCCGCACAAACAATGGTTTAGAAATTGCCTTAGTTGATTTTGTCTTTGTGGATTTTCCAGTTTTCAGTTATAGAAAACTAATGGACTTTTGTATTAAGGATACTTATATATATTTTATAAAATAACAGCATTTCATGTGATTTTTCTTGGTATTGCTTTAGAGATTTTGACAGACAATTGAAATTTAGTACTTCAAAATAATAGAGTCATTTATTGAATTTATGGATGCTATGTGAAATACTTAGAGTTAGATATATGGTAGTTTATAAGTGGAAAACAAGTTTGATTCTACACTTTTAAAAGTGATTGCTTTAAAAATTTTTAGGTATGTAGGTTGGAAAAGAGTTGTAATGCAAACTTGAAAATGCAAGAAGAGCTTTAGTGAGGTAATATATCAGCTGTGGGAGCCCTGACTTTTAGCTGAGCCTCTGTAGGGTGTAAGATGCAAGAATAATCCTGCTGATTTGCATCCCAATCATATTTTAAATTTATGGAATGAAGCCATTCTGTAAGTTTGATGTTTGAGTCTTCCCTTATCTTGGAAAAGTCTTATAACTTAACAAACTCTCATTTTAGCATCCTAATAATTGGATCACATATATAATTTCACAAATTTGTGGAATTTAAGTACCCTACATAAAGTGCAGATACAGAGAAAGTTAATATTATTGTGGTGCTTGATGCAGTTATAATCTTAATTCTCAAACTCCACAACAGATTTGAAACCTAAAATTGAAAAATAAGTACACAAATGTTTAAGGTAACACATGATGACAAGGAGGAAGATTTGAGGTCCAGGCAGCCACATAAAAAGCTGGAAGTTGTTCAAGTATGTCAACAGGGTGTGTGGTGTGTGAGTTACTGGGATGAGGTACTACATACAGGATGACCCCTCGGGCTAATTGACCATTAAACCTAGCTAAAACTAGAGCTCTTTGTTCAGCAAGAGACCCTGTCTCAAAACTCAAGATGGAAAGTAATAGAGGAAGAAAATCTCAACGTTGACCTCTGTATGCATGGACCCATGTAGCTGTATGCACACGCGCACACACGCACACACACACACACACACACACACACACACACACACCACATTCACATCCACATCACACCATGCCACAACAGAAACAAGAAATATGAGGATAAGGCAAATTGCCAACTGAAAAAACCTCTGGATACAGATCTGCCTTCCCTAAGATACGATGACTTGCACCATTTTCATGGGCTAGGGAAACATCATTCTTTTCTTTTCCTAGATTTCTATTAACATATGCTAATTTTACTTAATGGTCTTCATTTTGATATCTTTACACACATATTTCATCAGATTCACCTTCTTTTTAACCTTCTTTGTCACCCTCACTCCTAATTACCCCCTTCCTCTTCTCAAATAGCTTCCCTTCTATATTCATATCTGTTTTGTTTTAGGTCACCTAAAGAGTTTAAGTAGGGTTTCTTATATGAGCATGAGAGAATGATTCTTTAGAGAGCATCAGCAACTAACCAGTGGCTACACAAAAGAAGAAAATGTCTCCCCAACCTCGGTAGCTTCTAATTGCCTAGCAACCCTCAGGGAGTATGAAGGACTGGGGATGCCTTTCCCTCAGCAACTATCATTGCTTTTAAGGTCCCAAGTATGTATTACAAAAGGAAAATATTATATAAAAATATAAATTTTTGCTTATAAGCATTTTCAATATTCACAGAAAAATACTAAATATTCTACTATTTAAGGATTTTTTGATAAAATTTAGTAAAGTCTATCATTTTACTAATAGAGAAAAACAGTAACCACTCTTTTGAAAAGGTGTGACCATGTCTGCTTCCAATTTCCAGGAAAATCTATATATGTTTTTCTTTGAGTTCACCTTATTATTTGGTTTCTCTTGGCTTGTGAACTATAGGCTCAATGTCCTTTGTTTATGGCTAGAGTCCACTAATGAGTGAGTACATATGATATTCATCTTTTTGGGTCTGGGTTATCTCACTCAGGATAGTGTTTTCTATTTCCATCCATTTGCATGCAAAATTTAAGACATCATTCTTTTTTACTGCTGAGTAGTACTCTAATGTGTATATGTTCCAAACTTTATCCATTCTTCCATTGAGGGGCATCTAGGTTGTTTCCAAGGTTCTGGCTATTTCAAATAATGCTGCTATGAACATAGTTGAACAAATGCTTTTGTAGTATGATTGGGCATCTTTTGGGTATATTCCCAAGAGTGGCATTGCTGGATCCTGAGGTAGGTTTACTCTCAATTTTCAAAGAGACAGCCACACTGATTTCCAAAGTGTTTGCACAAGTTTGCATTCCCACCAGCAATGGATGAGTGTCCCCCTTACTCCACATCCTCTCCAGCATAGGTGATCATTGGTGTTTTTGATTTTAGCCATTCTAACAGGTATAAGATGGTATCTCAAAGTTGTCTTGATTTGCATTTCCCTGATTGCTAAGGAGGTTGAGCATGACCTTAAGTATCTTTTGGCCATTTGAACTTCTTCTGTTGAGAATTCTCTGTTCAGTTCAGTACAAGATCGCTGGGTAATAGTTGGGAGCATAGGGGTTGGGATGGGGTGGGGAAAGGGGAAAATGGGGGAGAGAGGGGAGAAGGGAAGGATTGGGGAGAGCTTGGAGGAATGGGAGGGTTGAGATGGAGGAAGGGCAGATATGGGAGCAGGGAAAAAGATATCTTCATTAAGGAAACCATTTTAGGGTTGGCAAGAGACTTTACTCTAGAGGGGATACCAGGTGTCCATGGGGATGTCCCCTGCTAGGTCGTTGGACAGCAGAGGAGAGGGTGCCTGAACTGGCCTTGTCTCCCAGTCACACTGATGAATATTTCGAATATCACCATAGAACCTTTGTCCGGCAATGGATGGAGACAGAGATAGAGACTCACATCAGAGCAACAGACTGAGCTCCCAAGGTCCAGTTAAAGAACAGAAGGAGGGAGAAGATGAGCAAGGAAGTCAGGACAGCGAGGGGTTGGTCCACCCACTGAGATGGTGTGCCTGAACTAATGGGAGTTCACCAAATCCAGCTGGACTGGGAATAAACAAGCATATGATCAAATCGAACTCTCTGAATGTGGCTGACAATGGGGGCTGACAGAGAAGCATTAATAATGGCACTGGGACATATTTCTACTGCAGGTACTAGCTTTTTGGGACCCTATTCTCTTTGGATGCACACCTCCCTAAGCCTTGATGGAGGGGGAAGGGCCTTGGACTTCCCATAGGGCAGGGTACCCTGCCCTCTCTTAAGACTGGATGGGGAGGGAGGAGGTTGAGGGGAGGAGCAGTAGGGGAATGGAAGAATGGGAGAAAGTGGAAATTTTTGACTGGAAAAATGAGAATATAAAAAGGGAAAATATGTGACCATCTAACTTTGAGATAATACCTATCAATACCCCAGATATCTATTCTTTTGAACAGTACATATTAAAAGAAAGCAAAATTGTCTATCAGCAAGACAAAATATCAAATACTTTACTTATTCTTACATATGAAATCAATGTATCATGGAGATTTTTTTCCAACGTAAAATTAAGTAACAAGAACATTATATGACCCGTGATAGTTTTATAATGAATGCAAAAACATTTCTTCAGTCAGAATTTCTTCCACTTCATTTGCACAGGATGTATTTGAGAATGTAGCTAAATTGTAGACTTTGATCAATGTTGGAACTGCAGTGGAATTTGATAATTTTGTTAATCACAAAATTTCAGTTGCTGCTGCCCTTGCTGAACAACAGACCACCACAAGTTAAGCTGAACTCTCTTAGTCCTCTCATCATTTCTAAGGGCAGTCATAGTTAATTTTCACACAAAAAAAATCTTTTAAAAACACATTTAAAAAAATCATTATGTCTTTTTCTTAAAACATTGTTTAGTCATTGTTGAGAGTACACAATTATAATAGGGATAATTTTTACAGGAAACAAATTTAAGATGCTCTATTTAGTTGTTTTCTGGAATTCCTACTTGATATGGAGTTTATACTTACAAAAGGCATATAAAGAAATGATTAGTCTGGGCTTTCATTTCTGTCTCCCATCAGCTGTATTCTTCCAATATATATCTGTCTTCCTTTCTGACAGTGTAAGCTCCTCTTCTCAGCTTACCTAAGCCAAGGCCTTCCTTATTCTGCCCTAACAGTTAAACTCACTGGCATTTTTCCTTCCTTAAAGATGTGGATTGTTTAATACCCATGGAGAAAATGATAGTAGGAGAAAATTACTTGCAATAACTACCATGGGCAAGAGTTACCCACAGAATGCACTAACAACACCTCCATCAAGAGGTCAAACCTATAGACGCATGGTGCTACACACCTATAATTCTTGCACTCCAGAGGCTGTGAGCATGAGGATGGTGAGTTTGAGGACAGCCTGAGCTACATAGTAAGATTCTATGTTAAAAAAAAAAAAGGAACAAAAAGAGCAATGCATAATTTGGATGACTGTCCTCAGCACTAGCAGAAATCAAAACATTTGAAAGTAGATGTAAGCAAAGGTTAGATCACTAGGAATAGCCTGTGCCTTCTCTGTGTGATTCTCCGAGTACGCATCTTGGGAACCCTAAAACAAAGTGCTGTCTTAAGCCACTTAACATAGCATCATTTTCTTCATGTAACAACACAAAACTTACAATTATATAGGCAGGAGAGATAGTTCAGTGATTAAAATTATAGGCTGATCTTCCAGAGGATGCAAATTTGATTCCCAGCATTCACAATGTGGCTTACAGCTTTCTGTAACTTCAGTACCAGAGGATCCAATGCCCAGTTCTGGCCAGTTCCTCCAGAACAGTGGATACAGATGTGATGCTCATACATCTATTCTAATAAAATATCAATGCACACAATAAATAAATAAATCTCAAAAATATAAAAAAGTACACATTTATCTTTCTAAAAGAGAGAGATGCAGCCTAAATCCTATTTGTCTTGACTAAGACCTTGATATTTTTTTTTCTTTCTTATTTCTGGTTCCCTGTCTTATTGTGGTCCATGTATGTTTCTATTTTACAAACTACCCTTACTTTAGGAACTCAGTCTCTACTTAGTAACATTTGAAATTCCTGTAGCCCTATTGGGCTCTTTGTTTCTGCTTTCTTTTCTAAGTATATGCTAAAATAAACCTATAGACTTATAGATGACCACCTTGGATTGCAACTCTCATATATGTGTTTAAAAAATCTTTCATACACACATACACACATGAACTCTCTTCATGAATTTGAGAGGAATTAGGGTGACATGGTAGGAGTTGCAGTGCAGAGTGGGTAGGGTAGAAATGATGTAAATATAGTATTTTTTACGAAATTATAGAAAATGTTTTCTTAAATACATTATGCAAAATAAAATTAAAAATTTCAAAATAATTTTTATATTCAATTGGAAAGATAAAGTTTTCATATGCAGTATGATCAGTATTTATCTTAATAGTTGGTTACTTCTTGATAGACACCAAAATTTCTATTTCTATTGTAGAAAAACCATTTCAGAAATTTTGAAAAGTCAGGTGTCTGTGCCATAAACTTGTAACCCCAGACCATGGAAGACAAAAACAGAAAGATGAGACATTCAAGGCCTGTTTGGGCTCCACTAGAGCCTGTCTTAACAAAAGTAATCAAAATGAAATATAAAATACTGGCAGTATTAGAAGAACACAAACAAAGGAAACCTTTACTAAAATGTTTATCATTTACTTGATAAACAATGGAATAATACGGGAGTGTTTTAGCAATTTTCATGAATATAATTGATACTATGAATTATATACTAGAACATCCTAATTTTATGTCACATACTGTTACCAATCTAGACTATTTGATAATTTATTTTATTTTATTTATATATTTATTTATGGTTTTTATTTATTTTTTTTTTGATACAGCGTTTCTCTGTGGTTTTGGAGCCTGTCCTGGAACTAGCTCTGTAGACTAGGCTGGTCTCGAACTCACAGAGATCTGCCTGCCTCTGCCTCCCGAGTGCTGGGATTAAAGGCGTGTGCCACCATCGCCCGGCTTGATTATTTTTTAAAAATAGTCCTGTTTGTAATTTAATAAGCTGCCACGAAAGTTCTTGCATAGTAGTTTTTCACTACCTTCAGGTCTTGGGGGATATGTTTGTGCTTCTTTCTCACAGTTTTTCTACTACTTGTACCACTTGGATTGGGGGCTAGACCAAGGGAAGAACATAGAACATGAAGAGTTAACTCAGGGATAGAAAAGTTGGCAAATGAACACATGAACAAGTGAATGCATGTATAGGTTATGGCCTACAATTCCTTTAAGACTAATCAAAGCAGTGTGCAACTTGATATACCATCCTTTGCTGACAGCCATGGGAGGTCTACCCCTTTGTGAACAGAAAGAAAGGAGGAGTGGATGGGGGGAAGGGCCTGATGTGGGGGAAAGAATGATAGGAGAAGAGGGCCAGGAAACTGCTGTTGGGGTGTAAAATAAATAAATTAATTAAATAAAAAACTAATCAAAGCAATCTGAAAAATGAATGGGTCTTTTTCAAACCCTAATTAAAAGCCCATTAATAATTTTCTTTGGTTAATATAGTCGTAAAACCTAGAAAAGTATTGGTTTCTTGATACTTTAGGAAATGCATATATTTTGTAAATCAATGTTCTTTCTTGTATACTTTTTAAATGTCTTTTTTTTGCACATGCCTTTCAAAAATATTGTATTCTTATTACACTCATTCATTTTGTGTCTGTTGGTATATTCGTTCTCTCTCTCTGTCTCTCTGTGTATGTATGTATGTGTGTGCGTGTGTGTGTATGTGTGTGTATGTTTCATGATGTATGCTCACATGCCAAAGACCACCTTTGCCAATTACAGGACAATTTTTAGGCCTATGTTTTCTCCTTCTACCAGGTGTGTTACAGGTATCAAATTCCAGTTGTCAAGCTTGACAGGAAACTTCTTTACCCACTAATCCGTCTTTCTGGCACACTATAAATAGATTTCATCTGAACTATTCTAAGTATTTGAACTTGGGACTCTTTTTGGTTGTGTGCTTGTTGTTGTGTAAGGCATGGCCTCTCTTTCTCCCTCAGGCTGTCCTAGAACTGAGTTTGTAGGCCAGGCTGGCCTCACTTGTGTTTCTCCTTTCTGCATCTGCCTAGTGCTGAGATTACAGGAATGTGTCACCACTGCCAGCACAATTATTTCCTTTTAATTATGTTTAATATACATTTTCTAGTTCATTTGCCTCTTTGGCTTAGCCTCCACATTGATAGTCCAAAATCATCGCCTTTGATTTCAGCATCATTTCTGTGTTACCCTGTAAATGTCACAGCTGCTTCCTCACAAATCAGGCTATGCCACTTTGCAGGCCTTCCCTTATGACTGAGGGCACTAGCAATTGTGCCTGTTAGAGGACACAGGCCTCCAGTAGGGCAGGAAATGTAACCTCAACCTCCCCTGTAGCATGAATAATAGCAATCCAGAGACAGATATTTTGGGTTAAACTTGGAGGTCAGAAAAGCAAAGCAGCTAAGTCATCAGAGAGCTCTTGCTTCTATGAAATTTTCAGACTGAAAGAGAGCGAGTTCCTCTCTCATCCTGCCTTATGTTTCTCGCTAGTGCTGGGATTAAAGGCATTCACCACCACCGTCCAGCTTCTATGACTAACTAGCGTGGCTGCTGGGATTAAATAAATGTGTGTGCCACCACTGCCTGGCCTGTATGACTGACTATTGTGACTGTTTTGCATTCTGTTCTTCAGGCAATTTTTATTTATTAAAATACAAATGAAATATCACTGCACTCCCCTCTCTGATACCCAGGTCCTACTTCTTATCAACACCCTACTGAATGTTAATATATGGTAACCTAGCCACATATAAGTGTACAAAAAAGCCACACATTACATTTAGATCACCCACCACCTACAAAAGCAAGGGATTTTCTTGGTTTCTCTGGATGGAAATACTTATTCTTTCTACCCCATTTGGGACCCCATTGTACTGGTGATACCATAATATCATAACCTACCTAATAAAGTGCTGTAGGAATTCCTACCACCAGTAGCCTTTAAGTTACCTGCCCACTTGGGCATGGCATTTTATACTATTTATGCCAATGTAAAGCACATGTCTGGCCTCTTTTCTGGCTGCGAGATTTGGTTGCTGTTCCCCGTTCCAGCAGAGGATTGTGATCTGTGAGTCTACTCCTAAATAAATAACCCTCTATTATACTCAATTCTGAGCCAGTGTGGGATTTCTTTTAAGTGTCCTTCTTCAATAGAGCTCTTCGTATGAGCAACTGAGGTCAGCTGCTTTCTGTCAAGACCTTAAAACACCTGGTGTTTTCTATTATAAACCCTGTCATTGCCACAACCATCAAGTACATGTATTGACTTCCTTATAGATATCTACAAACACATTTGCCAAAGACTGTGAACATTCCAATGACCTATGTACATCCTATCAACATAAAGCATATGAAATTACCCAAATAGAAATCAATATCTATGTCTTGTAAGAGCAATCCTTCAGAGCACACAGGCATCTCTACATACATTTAAGTTTTAAGATAAAAGGTAGTTTCTGAAATATGACCTACAATCAATAGCATTGCCAATTCAAACCAAATAATAAGATATGCACAATGTCACAAAGCCACAATTAAGAGATACAAGGGGAGGCCAGCGGATATGATATTGTCTAAACACAACCTCCTTTTTCCCTCTAGCAATTGTTCTTGTAGAATCAGCATTAAGAGGTAAAACTAGATGTAAGCACAGAAATGTCATTATAAAACTCACCCTGCAAGCATTTCAAACATTTCTTGTTGTGAAAAGTCAAACGGATTAATATTTCAAACTGGAAGAAATTCTAAATTTAAAACCTCTGTGCTTCCCATTTAAATCTCATCTCCAGAGGTAGTTAAAACCACTAGTTGTTAGGTATTTGGTCACATAAAAATGTAGACTTGGAAAAACAAGGAAACTAAGAAATTAGCAAATAGTATCTTTAACAAAGCTGTATTTTTGAATGTGTAGCATTTATACTATTTTCCCACAGTTCTAGTTACAGTATATTTAGTGATAATTTAAAGTTAGCTGTTTCATGGAGAGAGAAATGATGCCATGTTTAATATGTACTTACTCCTCTTCCAGAGAACCTGAGTTCAGTACTTCCTGGGTACCCGTGTTCAGTTCCCAGCCTCTATGTCTGGTGGTTCACAACCACCAGTAACTCTCCCTCCAGCTCCAGGGTGTCTACCACCCACTTCTAGCCTATGCACTCCCATGAATATACATGGCAAACATGCATATGCACAAAGCAAAAATAAATCTTTAAAATATAGTGGGTTTTTCAGATAACTCTTCAACCTGGAGTCAGTATAATTTTGTAACTAGTGGCATAGTAATTTGGAGGTTATAGTGAAAAAAGAACAACAAAAAACTACAGGACTTCCATGTAAGTCCCCTAAAATTCCAGTGTCATTCAGTTTGCCCATCCTTCTAGCTTTTGGCGAGATGTACTTTTAATCGGTTACACCTGCACCATTTTGGATGCCTATGTTCAGGCTTTTAAATCTGCTTGTGTCCCAGAAGCAGCAATCTGAAAATGTGTTGCAGTTTATGTCATCTTAGAGTAGTCTTAAACTAATGATTGACTACTCTGTGAGGGAAGAGGATAGCCCAGCCCTTCTACTTTAGGCTGTTACAAATTCTGAAGTATGTTTTAGGCTATTACTGTGGAACTGGTCTCAGACTAGGAATGTGCCTACAACTGCCTCTTACATATCTTCTCCATTCCTGTTGTACTTCATCTGCCATTCCTGGGACTGCCCCTTTTAAATCAATTTTATAGAATATGTGAATTCTCCTCTTCAGATGAACCGCAAAAGAATGCAACCTAGAAAATAAGGTCCCTCTTACTGCTAATCGTAAGGGTATTATACTTCTTTTGGATGACCCTAAACACAAACAGGCACACACACACACACACACACACACACACACACACACACACACTACAATGTTTCCCACACTCCCACACATGAATGCATACACACATGCACATATGTTACAATATTTCCCATGCATGCTTCAGGACTTTTACTAAGGCAACTAAGTTCTTCTTCCTGTTTCTGCAATCCCATTCCTGTATTGGGACACGCCATCCATTTAAAACTGTTTACTTAACAACCATACTACTTTCTCCTCGATACTTTTAAAATCTGATTGTCCATAGAAATTGTCTATAGTTTTACCTTGGTTAGTGTCATTTGTATATTTCCTGAGTACAGTAAGATATCTATGAAGCACAGAGATGACCCGAAATCTAAATGTCATCTTGCCTGTTTCTTGTCTAAATAGACTCAGGTTTTCTCTACAAATTTTAAATGTAAACGTTTTTCAGCAGAACTGTATTTTATATCGCAAGATTGTTATAGTACTTCTTATTCATTATAGTACTAGACATAGAAATTCCCCAGTTACTTTCCCTAAAAAGTTAGAAGAAATAGTTTTGAAAACTTTTAACATAAACAAATGATATATGTTTAAAGGGCTATGTATTTCCCTAATTTACAAATCATACATTATACACAATTATTCAAATCTCATATGGCACCCCATAGATATTTCAATGATTATGGTTTTATGCACAAATTCAAACATTAAATATAAGATTTCTACCTGTATTTATAAATGCTGGTGCATAAATAAATAATCTGTGAGACCCCATAAATAAGGAATAACATACTTTATTACTATAAACAGTCCTGACTTCTAAATATTTCTTAAGGCATTTGTTTTATTCCTCACCCTAATTTTCAACCAAGAATCTCAGAAGTAGCAGCAATTTAATACTTTTGACCAAAGCAAAACATGGTATTTTCCTGAGTGAATTCATAGTACTTCAGTTGACTGGGTGTTAAACAAGCTAACTTTACTTATATACAGCTAAATAGAATACATCATGAATATGTGACATGATTAGCATATATTTGGGTTTGATTGAATTAGGCATTTAAACTTTATAGCACATTTAGTAACAATACACTATAAGTAGCAAGGAATAAATTATTGGAATAATAGGACATAGGTATATTGGTCAGGTTAGGTTTTGTAATAGTGTAATATTAAACTGATTAAATGAATTTTTAATTTCAACAAAATATTAGAACCCACAAGTGCTATAATGTGTAGGTATGATTACTATCAGAAACTATTGAGTTAACAAATTAGTAACATACTATTATAGAACCAAACAAGCTTGGGATATCTGTCTATTCATTACTTTAAAAAAATTCTAGTAAACTGGAAAAGAGAACATTTTCAACAAATGGTGCTGGACAAACTGGATGTCTACTTGCAAAAGAAACCAAATAGATTCATACTTTCTGCCCTTCTCAAAACTCAATTGCAAATGCTGCAAAGACCTCAACATAAAACCAGATACACTAAACCTGCCAGAAGAGAAAGTGGGGAAATAGCCTTGAACTCACTGATACATAAAAAGACTTTCTAAACAGAACACCATTAGCATAGCCACTAAGACCAACAATTAATAAATGGGATCACATGAAACTCAAAAGCTTCAGTATAGAATAAAGATGCCATAATTCAGACAAAGTGGCAGCCTACAAAATGAGAAATTGCTATCAACTCCACATCCACTATAAGGATAATATATAAAATACATAAATAACTCAAAAAACTAGATATCATGAAAACAAATCACTCCATTTAAAATGTGGTACAAATCTAAACAGAGAATTCTCAAAAGAGAAAACCCAAATAGATAGTACTTAAAGAAATGTTTAACATCTTTAGTGACTAGGGAAATGAAAGTCAGAAGTATTTTGAAATTTCATCTTACACTCACCAGGCTGGCTAAGATCAATCAAATAACAGTCCAAGCTAGCTAAGATGTGGAGTAATGAGAACTCTCATCCATTGCTGGTGAGAGTGAAAACTTCCACAGTCACTATGGAAAACAGTCTGGCAGTTCCTCAGAAAGATTGTCATGAATCTTTCTCAAGATTCAGGTATACTCAGCATTACCCAAACAATGTTTCATCCAACCACAGAGACACTTGTTCAACCAGGTTCATTGTTGTTCTATTCATTGTAGTCATAAACTGGAAACAACCTAGATGTCCCTAAACAGATGAATAGATAAAATATGGTATATTTAAAAAGTGAATTTACAAGGAAAATGGATGGAACTAGAAAAAAAAACCTGAATGAGGTAACTCAGATCCAGAAAGATAAATACAATATTCATTTGCTTACATGGAGATAAAAGCTGTTGAGTAAATGATAACCAACAGTCTATAGAACCGCAGAGCCCAGGGATAAAGTGAATGGAGAAGGTCAGTTAGATTTTCCTAGGAAAGGGAAATACAATAGGCAGTTATCAATGGATTCAGAGAAGAAATTAGAAAGAGAGAATCAGATGGAGAGTGGGAGGGAAGAGTGAGGTGAGGGAAGGAATACAGGGAAAGAGCTAAAATTAAGAACTGTTTGAAACATAGTATGAAAACTTAAGAGAGTAGAAACTTTCTAATATATATTCATATATGAGAGTGCTCTAATGAAATTGCCAAACAATGAAAGAGAAAGAGCCCACCAACTGGCTATCTCTTGTCACCAAATGAAGCTTTCAGCACAAGAATTGGGTTTCATCGAATTGAGTTGTTGGCTAATTTGGTTCCTGGGAAACCCACAAACAACTCAGGCTGTTTCAAAGACTATGGGTTGTTCTCCACAAACTGACAGGAAGACCCCATTGTTGAAGACAACACCTATACAAGGCATTGAACATGAGAAGTCGAGTTGGTGCCTGTAGAAAGCCTTCACCCTATGTTTTAGAACATAGGTACAGGAATGAACAAATGAACTCTGCACTCTGCAGAAGGAGAAATGCAAACACCAAACTATGCAATCCCTTTGATTTACAATGGTAGATATTCTTGCAACATATGCTAGTACATAACACTAGTGGGAGTAACCAACTAATATCTGATTTGATTTAAGGTCTATGAGATGTACTTCAGTCTTGACACTGCTTGGGTGATCAAAAACCTGAGACTAGATAGCCCAGGGACCTATGGTAAAACCAAATGATACTGTTCTAAAAAAAAAAAACAATAATAGGACTTCTAATGACATTCTGCTATACTCATAGATCGATGTCTTATTATTTCATCATGAGAGAAATCTTTTCCTTCCATAGATGGGAAAAAATATAGAGACCCACAGTGAGATATTATACAGATTGAGGGATCTTGAAACACACAGCTATTAACTTAATGGCTCCATCAAATCTCTCTCCTCAAGTTCAGAGAACTCTACAGAAGAGGAGGCAGAAAGAGTGGAAGAGAAACATGGGATGGAGGATACCAAGAGAACAAGGCCCTTTAAATGAGCATGATCTAAGCATACATGATCTCACAGAGACTGAGTAGCATGCACAGGTCTGTACCAGGTCCTTCGATATATGTTATGACTTCCAGTTTAGTCCTGGATGTGCGATCCAGCAGGTCTCTGTTTCTTATGCCTTGTCTTGGGCATTTTCCTTTTTTTTTTTGTTTTTTCCAATTCTTATGTCTTCATTTTTGTTTTAGCTTATTTCATTTTTATCCCTTAGAAATCTGTTTTCTAACTAGAGACAGAAAAGGAGTGGATACAGATGGGAAGGGAGGTGGGGAGAAACTTGGAGAATTAAGAGTGAAAATTGTAATCTGGACATATTATGTGAAAAAATATTTTCAATAAAAGGAAAAGCACATAAATATTGCCTGAGTCAATCTTTCATGTCATATTCACCATGTGTAGCACGTTGTCTTCTTGCATACTTCACATCTATTCTCTCTGTATCTCTCATAAGCAGATAAATACTGGATAATCAGAAAAGCATTCATGTAGAAGTGGTTTACATTAGTCATGAGGACAGTGATGTTTCTGGTCCTGTAAGTATTAGAAGCATTTGTATATGGACTATCAGATCCTTATTGTAGCTTATGATCTTCACTTATCCGTTTGACTGTGTTTTCTGCACCCTCGCACCCTGCTGTCTCCGTCCTATTGCCAACAAATAATTATTATTTTCTTAGCTTCCAAACCTACAAACCACCTTTGTAACTGAATATTTACCTTTGTTAACATCAGGTACTAGCACTGATAGTGGTTCATTCAATAAATATTATTGAATTAATCATATACTCTAAAGCACCTTTAGTACATTTTAATTTATTATACATTTATGTGCACCACATTAATAATGAACTTTAAGAAATTTGATGTTTTTATTTTACTTCATTTTGGACAGATAAATTTCTGATGTGAGTCTGTTTCAGCCTCAACAGGACAGACAAGGGTTGTGGCACCATGAAAATAATGTTTACCAGGAAAACAAGATTTTTAGATGCTAACTCCTCTTTCAAGTTATCATGTTATCCCATCACTTAATTCTGAAAGGGTTTTATTTCAATGTTTACTGAAAGAAGAAAACAAATCCTTAATATTCTTACATATATTCCAATATTCGCTGTTCAGGCATTCTTTGCTTTCTTAATGAAGAGACCCTAGATTTATAATAGAATCACATATATATCTATTCCTACCAACATGCACATTCCACCTCACAAATTATCAATGAATCATATTTTTAAAATAAAATATCTGTGATGCCTATCTCTCTACTTACCTACCATCTATGTATATATGTATTTATGTATGCATGCATGTATCTATCATCTGTCTATACATCTATTCCCCAGTACTTTCTTGATTCTTCTCTAAATGATCACTAATTACAAGTTTCTGAATATCTGCATTCCAGCCACTCCAAACTTCTGTGTTACTGTGCACAACTGGTTGACTTGATTCTAGATGATGCTTTTTTATTATCCAAGATACTAAAAGCTTCTAGATGGTAAATATGTCTTTTTTCAGCTTAGCTAGTCTACTGAGAATTTACCAGACTGCCTGCATACAGAAAGTATAGATGCACATTTTTAGAAGAGATAGACATGTATGACTTGGTGAACCCATCATGACATGCATTTTTTTCATTCTCAAGGCAATATTCAGTATAATTATCAATTGCAATCTATCACCAGCCAAGTGAAGATTGTCCCTTCCCTATTCCTGTAAAGAAGGATCCATTACCTAGTCTTGTAGCTGCTTCTCAATATAATTTTTCCCATTCAAGTCATCTTCTAACTAAAGACTAGCTCTTCAAGAGTAGGATCTGAGTGAAAGATGGCTGAATTAAATAGAATAAGAATTCTTTAAATCCAACATTCCAATACAATAAAGTAAATAATAAAAATCCCAATTCACTCATGAGGGTGAATTACTTATGAATATGAATGGGAATAAAGAAGAAAGTGTAAAAGGAATTGGCAAAATATATTAGAATAAGTATCTTTAAGAATGGAGATGCAGTCTCTCTGTCTGCCCTTCCTCTGGAGAGGCAGCTTCTGCCTCTCTCTCCCTTCTCCCCCACTCCTCCACCCCTTCCTTCCTTGTCTTCTTTCCTTCCCCCTCCATAAGCCACTAAATAAACTCTATACCCACCCCCCCCAAATAATGGAGATGTCTGTACCTGACATAATTTATTTGTATGGACTAATGGTGACAATTAGATACTGTGCATTTAATAAAAAATCTTTTTTGAATCTAATTCTAAATAATGTAATCCAACTAAAGGAATTTTAGCTCAATTCCTTTCCTATGGTCCTAGAATATATGTGCAAAGCAATTCCAAATACTTCTTCAAGTGTTCTTAACCAGTTCTGTTTTTGTGAAGAGAACAGAAGTACTTTTTCAAATTCCACTTATGAATAAATTAGACATTTAAATAAATCTAGTACATCTTTGACATCTTCGAATTTGAAGTATCATATTCATTCTATTGCTCTTAGGAAAATAACAAATATCATTTACAAATAAATGTCATTTATCTTCAGAAAAATATCTTTAACACTTATAAATAACTTAAATACACCACAAAGTAGATTCTATGGAATATAAATAATCAATAAGGGGAAATAATGGCTAGGTGTTTTGTTATTATCTGCATCTTTAAATATGCTCCTTTAAGGTACAGCTGCAAGGGGAACGCCAAGTGGAGAAACACGAACGCAGAGTCCCCCCAGGAACATCACTGGAGAAGAGACCCAGCATTGGGAGAGCCAACATTGGGGAGAGACAGCGTTTGTTAGGCAAGGAGACCTAATCCGGTAAAAGAAGATCCATAGGGAGCATTTGGAAGAAGAGATGGGCCGACGTCAAGGCAAGAATTCGCCCAACAAGCTGAAAAGCAACATGAAGCTACCAGAAACAAGCGACCTCACAATGGGAGGACAAGAACCCCTTAATCAAGAGGAAGGAGAAAAGATTGACTTCATGAAAGTGATTGACACCCTTAAACAGCATGTAAAAAACGCCCTTATAGAAATGGATGAGAAATATAACAGAAAGTTTGAAGAATTGAATAAATCAGTGAATGATACCCTAGAAAACCAAGGAAAAACAATCAAACAGATAATGGAAACAGTTCAAGACCTGAAAACTGAAATGGAGGCAAAGAAGAAAACACAAACAGAGGGCTGTCTGGACATGGAAAATCTAGGTAAACGAATAGAGACTACAGAAACAAGCATAACCAGCAGAATACAAGAGATAGAAGAAAGACTCTCGGATTCTGAAGATACCATAGAGAAAATAAACACACTGATCAAAGAAAACAGCAAGTCCAACAAACTCTCATCACAAAACATTCAGGAAATATGGGACACAATAAAAAGACCAAACCTAAGAATAATAGGAGTAGAAGAAGGAGAAGAAGGGCAGCTCAATGGTCCAGAAAATCTATTTAATAAAATTATAGAAGAAAACTTTCCCAACCTAAGGAAAGATTTTCCTATGAAGGTGCAAGAAGCATACAGAACACCGAATAGGCTGGATCAAAAAAAAACATCCCCTCGCCATATAATTATCAAAACACACAGCATACAGAATAAGGAAAGAATATTAAGAGCTGCAAAGGAAAAAGGACAAATTACTTATAAAGGTAAACCTATCAGACTTACACCTGATTTCTCCATGGAAACCATGAAAGCCAGAAGGTCCTGGATAGATGTACTGCAGAAACTGAGAGACCATGGGTGCAAGCCCAGATTACTATACCCAGCTAAGCTTTCATTCACTATAAATGGAGAAAATAAAATTTTCCAGGATAAAAACAAATTTAAACAATACGCAGCCACAAATCCAGCCTTACAGAAAGTAATTGAAGGAAAATCACTAACCAAGGAGTCCAACAATGACCACAATAACTCAGACATCTAGAGACCCTTCACCAACACAAAACAAAGAAGGGAAACACACAAACTCTACGACTAAAAAAAAATGACCGGAGTTAACAACCACTGGTCATTAATATCACTTAATGTCAATGGACTCAACTCACCTATAAAAAGGCACAGGCTAAGAGATTGGATAAGAAAACAGGATCCAACATTCTGCTGTTTACAAGAAACACACCTCAACCACAAAGACAGGCACCTACTCAGAGTAAAGGGCTGGGAAAAGGCCTATCAAGCAAATGGACCTAAGAAACAGGCAGGTGTGGCCATACTAATCTCTAACAAAGTTGACTTTAAACTTAAATCAATCAGAAGAGATGGCGAGGGGCATTTTATACTCATAACAGGAACAGTTCATCAGGATGAAGTCTCAATCCTGAACATCTATGCCCCTAATATAAAAGCACCCACGTACATAAAAGAAACATTGCTAAAATTCAAGGCAGCCATCAAACCGCACACACTAATAGTAGGAGACTTCAACACTCCTCTCTCACCAATGGACAGGTCAATCAGACAGGAACCTAACAGAGAAATAAGAGAATTAGTGGAGGTAATGAATCAAATGGACTTAACAGACATCTATAGAACATTCCATCCAAATAGGAAAGAATATACCTTCTTCTCTGCAGCTCATGGAACCTTCTCGAAAATCGACCACATAGTCGGTAACAAAGCAAACATCCACAGTTACAAAAAAATATTAGTAACCACCTGTGTCTTATCAGATCACCATGGATTAAAGTTAGAATTCAACAATAATGCTACCCCCAGAAAGCATACAAAGTCATGGAAACTGAACAGTCAACTATTGAACCATAGCTGGATTAAGGAAGAAATAAAGAAAGAAATTAAAGTCTTCCTGGAATTCAATGAAAATAAAGAAACAACATACTCAAACTTATGGGACACTATGAAAGCAGTCCTAAGAGGAAAGTTCATAGCACTAAGTGCCCACTTAAAGAAAACAGAGAAAGCTCACATTGGAGACTTAACAGCCCACCTGAAAGCTCTAGAAAAAAAAGAAGCAGACTCACCTAGGAGGAGTAGAAGACTGGAAATAATCAAAATGAGGGCTGAAATCAACAAAATAGAAACACAGAAAACAATACAAAAAATCAATGAAACAAAAAGCTGGTTCCTGGAGAAAATCAACAAGATTGACAAACCACTATCCAAGCTAATCAAACGGCAGAGAGAGAATTTGCAAATTAATAAGATCAGAAATGAAAAGGGGGACATAACCACAGACACAGAAGAAATTCAGAGAATCATTAGATCTTACTACAAAAGCCTATATGCCACAAAATTGGAAAATGTAAAGGAAATGGATACTTTTTTAGATAAATATCATATACCAAAGTTAAATCAGGACCTGGTGAACAATCTAAATAGACCTGTTAGTCGCGAAGAATTAGAAGAGGTTATCAAAAACCTCCCTACCAAAAAAAGCCCAGGACCAGATGGTTTCAATGCGGAATTCTACCAGATCTTCCAAGAAGATCTAATACCTATACTCCTTAATGTATTCCACAAGATAGAAACAGAAGGGTCATTACCAAACTCCTTTTATGAAGCCACAATTACTCTGATACCAAAACCACTCAAAGACTCAACCAGGAAAGAGAACTACAGGCCAATCTCACTCATGAATATCGACGCAAAAATCCTCAACAAAATACTGGCAAATCGAATCCAAGAACACATCCGAAAAATTATCCATTATGATCAAGTAGGCTTCATTCCTGAGATGCAGGGCTGGTTCAACATACGAAAATCTATCAATGTAATCCAGCATATAAATAAACTGAAAGAAAAAAACCATATGATCATTTCATTAGATGCTGAAAAAGCATTTGACAAAATTCAACATCCATTTATGTTAAAAGTCTTGGAGAGATTAGGGATACAAGGGTCATACCTAAATATAATAAAAGCTATATACAGCAAGCCGACAGCTAACATCAAATTAAACGGAGAGAAACTCAAAGCCATCCCACTTAACTCAGGAACACGACAAGGCTGTCCACTCTCCCCATACCTCTTCAATATAGTGCTTGAAGTTCTAGCAATAGCAATAAGACAACATAATGGAATCAAGGGGATTCGAATTGGAAAGGAAGAAGTTAAACTTTCGTTATTTGCAGATGATATGATAGTGTACATAAGCGACCCCAAAAACTCCACCAAAGAACTCCTACAGCTGATAAACAGCTTTAGTAATGTGGCAGGATACAAGATCAACTCCAAAAAATCAGTCGCCCTCTTATACACAAAGGATATGGAAGCAGAGAGGGAAATCAGAGAAGCTTCACCATTCACAATAGCCAAAAACAGCATAAAATATCTTGGGGTAAATCTAACCAAGGAAGTGAAAGATCTATTTGACAAGAACTTTAAGGCATTGAAGAAAGAAATTGAAGAGGATACCAAAAAATGGATGGACCTCCCTTGCTCTTGGATTGGGAGGATCAACATAGTAAAAATGGCAATTCTACCAAAGGCTATTTATAGATTCAATGCAATCCCCATCAAGATCCCATCAAAATTCTTCACAGATCTGGAGAGGACAATAATCAACTTTATATGGAAAAACAAAAAACCCAGGATAGCCAAAACAATCCTATACAATAAAGGATCTTCTGGAGGCATTACCATCCCTGACTTCAAACTCTATTACAGAGCTACAGTAATGAAAACAGTGTGGTACTGGCATAAAAACAGAGAAGTCGACCAATGGAATCGTATAGAAGACCCGGATTTTATCCCACAAACCTATGAACACCTGATTTTCGATAAAGGAGCTAAAAGTATAAAATGGAAGAAAGAAAGCATCTTCAACAAATGGTGCTGGCACAACTGGATGTCATCTTGTAGAAGAATGAAAATAGACCCTTATCTATCACCGTGCACAAAACTCAAGTCCAAATGGATTAAAGACCTCAATATCAGCCCGAACACACTGAACCTGATAGAAGAGAAAGTGGGAAGTACCCTACAGGAGCTGGGCACAGGAGATCGCTTCCTATGTATAACCCCAGAAGCACAGACATTAAGGGCAACATTGAATAAATGGGACCTACTTAAACTGAGAAGCTTCTGTAAAGCAAAGGACATAGTCAATAAGACACAAAGGCAACCTACTGATTGGGAGAAGATCTTCACCAACCCCACAACAGACAAAGGTCTGATCTCCAAAATATATAAAGAACTCAAGAAACTAGACTTTAAAATGCTAATTAACCCAATTAAAAAATGGGGCACTGAACTGAACAGAGAATTCTCAGCAGAGGAAGTTCAAATGGCCAAAAGACACTTAAAGTCGTGCTCAACTTCCTTAGCAATCAAGGAAATGCAAATCAAAACAACTTTGAGATATCATCTTACACCTGTCAGAATGGCTAAAGTCAAAAACACCAAGGATAACCTTTGCTGGAGAGGCTGTGGAGGAACGGGTACCCTCATCCATTGCTGGCGGGAATGCCATCTTGTGCAACCACTGTGGAAGTCAGTGTTTCGGTTTCTCAGGAAATTCGGGATCAACTTACCCCTGGACCCAGCAATACCACTCTTGGGAATATACCCAAGAGATGCTCTATCATATGACAAAAGCATTTGTTCAACTATGTTCATAGCAGTATTATTTGTAATAGCCAGAACCTGGAAACAACCTAGATGCCCTTCAATGGAAGAATGGATGAAGAAAGTATGGAATATATACACGCTAGAGTACTACGCTGCGGTAAAAAACAATGACTTCTCGAATTTTGCAGGCAAATGGATGGAAATAGAAAACACTATCCTGAGTGAGGTGTCCCAGACCCAAAAAGATGAACATGGGATGTACTCGCTCATAATTGGTTTCTAGCCATAAATTAGGGCCACGGAGTCTACAATAGGTGAACCTAAAGAAGCTAAGTAAGAAGGTGAACCCAAGGAAAAACATATAGTTATCCTCTTGGCTAAGGGAAGTAGACCCAATTGCCGGGGAGAAAATTAGGATCTTGGGGGTGGGGTGGGATGGGGGTAAGGGGAGATGGGGAGAGAGAAGGTAGAAGGGAAGGAGGGGGGACTTGGGGAATCAGGAGAATTGGGATAAAGGAAAGGTGGATAGGGGAGCACGGAACCACAATTTTTAGTTAAGGGAACCACTTTAGGGTGAGCAAGAGATTTGACCCTAGAGGGGCTCCCAAGTGCCCAACATGAGGTTCCCAGTTAGTTCCTTGGGTAGCTGAGGTTTGGGAACCTGAAATGACCCTATCTGAGAGCAATACTGACGAATATCTTGCATATCATCATAGAACCTTCATCTGGTGATGGATGGAGACAGAGACAGAAACCCACACTGGAGCACTGGACTGAGCTCCCAAGGTCCCAATGAGGAGCAGAAGGAGGGAGAACATGAGCAAAGAAGTCGGGACCACGAGGCGTGCACCCACCCACTGAGACAGTGGAGCTGATCTACTGGGAGCTCACCAAGGCTAGCTGGACTGTGACCGAAAAAGCATGGGATAAAACCGGACTCTCTGAACATGGCGAACAATGAGGGCTGATGAGACGCCAAGGACAATGGCACGGGGTTTTGATCCTACTTAATGTGCTGGCTTTGTGGAAGCCTAGCCAGTTTGGATGTTCACCTTCCTAGATATGGACGGAGGGGGGAGGACCTAGGACTTACCACAGGGCAGGGAACCTGGACTGCTCTGTGGACTGGAGAGGGAGGGGGAGAGGAGTGGGGGGAGGGGTAGAAGGGTGGGAGGAGGGGGAGAAGGGTGGGAGGAGGGGGAGGGAAATGGGAGGCTGGGAGGAGGTGGAAACTTGTTTTTTGTTTATGTTTTTTTTCTTCTTTTCTTAATAAAAAAATTATTAAAAAAAAAAGGTATAGCTGCAATTTTTGAAATGTGTAAGTCCTATGCAAAAAAGTAACTATGGATATATTAAAGTTTAATATTATTTGCTATCTATTTTCAAATCCAATAAAAACATTTGATGCTAAATATTTTCTTTTTATTTGCCTAAAACATTGTAATTGTTTACTTTTAATACAGCCTAAGCTATTAGTGTCATTGTTTACTTTTACTGTTTCAACTTAAGTACAATCATTTAATGATGGCTTTTTTTTTACCAGATGCATCATCAGAGAAATATTGGCATTTGTCCTGGTTTTCAAAGATTTTTTTGTTCAGAGTCATCCCCACCCACACTTCTGTACTCAGCTATGAGTCTCGGACTGCAAACTATATGTCCGACGTGCATACTAACTTCCTCTTAACTTGTGTATTTATGGAGGGATGAGCATAGTGACCCAGAAAGACTGGAGGAAGAAAAATAACTTATTCCCACTTGATTCAAAAGCCTCACTTATCCCACTTACTTCCTGCAGATCACCATGCCTGCTCACAGAACTTCAGGTTTTGTTCTTATCCACAGGGACTCTCCTTTTCAGTAAAAGTAGTTGATCCAGCTTGAGTTTATTTTTTATTATTTACGGAATCAGCTTCACTGTGCCCCTGACATTGAAATATTAGTACCCACTCTCTGACAGAAGACTGTGACTCCATTATATGGGATCCTTCCTACTTACAGAGACTTATGCTAACTAGCCAGGGAGCACCCCAATGTCTATAAGTTTGAGCTGCAATCCTAAAAAGCATTTCCTCTTAGTTTTCTAGTCTGGGTAGTTTTAGTAGTTTTCCTTTCTTGGCTGGGCCAAAGGCACTGTAGCTTACTTGTGCAGTTACTATTTCTCAGCAACCCTCGGTTTTCATTACTTACATAACAATCCTTTGTCTTAAATTATTGTCAGTCAAAATAGCTTAAGTGGTTTCTCCCTGTTTACTTGATTCTAAGCATACACTCTTCCAAAGCCCTAAAATTTTATGTAGCACAATGGAAACAGAATAGATATGTTTTATTATGTTTATTTATGGGTCTGCTTTAAGAGGATAAGTAAAAGTTTACAATTTTTTTCAAATGTTACTTAATATATTACAGTATTATTTCATACTATTTTCCTAATATAAACATACTGGGGTTCTAATTAGTACCATACAGATATTTAAGGATCTGCATATCTACTTGTAAAAAAATCCTATCTCTAGACTTATCCCTATGTTTTAAAGAAAACAAAGACTTTTGTGCCACCCATAAAAATTGAATGGAATCTTGTGATATAGTTATTTTTCAAAAGCAATATGGATAATAAAAATAAAATGAGATCAGTAACAATTGGCATAATACATACATTATGCACATCAAATAGCCAGTGCGTTTAAAATCCTGCACAATTGTTTCCTACACAACAAAAAAGGAAGCAGAAGCCTAAACTAGACAAAAAAAGAAAGTATATTTGCAGTTTTTAAACATCTGTGCTTCTAAGGTGTACCCTGAAGGCTTTTTCTTACTGGTTGAGTTTTCTGCATTATGTACCATATATGTTTCCAGCTTAAATTCATTAGTGAGCCTGCTTTTGGAACAAGATGATTGACTGCTACCACTAGCACATAAATTAATTGAGTCTTTTCTGACGTGAACCTATTCTCCCTTTTACAGTCGCACAAATTAAAGAACCAAGACAAAGATGAAACTATCAGACAGGGTGATTCTTCTTAGAAAGTTGTTCTTATATTTCCCATACCATGCTGGAAATTTGATCTCAAAAATCCATTTCAGTCAGTGAATGGTATATCTACAACTTATTTATCAAATGTACAATACACTTCAAACTAAATTTTCTGTTATGGTCATTTCTTGTGTGGACACAGTAATTGCCTCTTCTTTGTACATTCTCTAAGCATAGTTATCGAGTCTGCCTTGAACTATGTTAATACCGTTCTTTTCTTTAGCAACAGAAAGTTCCTTTCAAAATCAACATTCTATTTTAATATTTACTACCAGATTATTGCAAGCTAAATGTTAGAAAACAGCTTCCATTGTATCTTAAATTGATGCTCTTAAATTTTCCCCATATTCACAGTATTTATAACACTAACACTACTTAGCTGTTGGTGCTGCTCTACTCAGGGACTTCAAATGAACTCAGCATATCCGAAGAAGAAGGAAAAAAGAAGAATACATTGGCTATTCTTATGCTAGGGAAAATATATTTTCAAGCTTAGGAGTTGTCCTAAATTTAAATAATAGGGCCTAAAAAGAGAAGGCAGTAGAAGGGACAAAGGATCAAGGAAAGTCAAATCAGCCAATATCTACTGCTGAAGCCAACAAAACATGCTTTTACATTTCTGAATATATGTCCAATTGTTATTTTAATTAATCAACACTAAACAAACTCCTAGAGCCATTGCACGGTGATTATAATAAACGACTCTCAACTGTGAGTCCTGGAACCTTTTTCCTCCTTGTCAGTTGCATCTGAATCACACAAAGCTTTCTCTGCTTAGTATTGTTCCACACCGCTAACCATAACTCAGTGGGCTTTCCCCAGGTTTCTGTAATAAAAATTCTGCTAGCACTAAGTTTACTGGACATTTTCCTAACTGTTATCTAGTCTTGTTAGTGGTATCTGTAGTTATTTTCCCAGGAATTGGTCCTTACCCTGAAAACATCTGTACCAACTTCTTAACCCCTTTGGTTTTAGAGATCCACCAGTCTTGAGAACACTGATTTTATATGCAGTTTGGATGTCCTATACACACAACTACTGCTTTTCTTTGACAACTATGTGAAAGATAGTTAAAAGTGCCATTTTTGCTACACTGCTGTTCCTATGCCTGGACCAGCCTTGGCACCAGACAGACCAAGGGAAGCAAAATTTTATGAAGCCACAAATATATAAATAGACCTTAGAACAAAATTGCTCCTTTTCTCACATCCCATCCCTTGAACTAAACCTTGGCTCTCATCTTTGCCCTCATATGTAGTCATGTAACTTTACACCTCATGCTTGACAAACTCATACTTGTAAGACTAGAGAACTTAGTTGATGCCTGTAGAAGGAACTGATGTAAACAGGGCAGAGACCTTGTCTGTCTTGTTCAAGGCTTTACAGCATTTAGTGGTTCTCTGTTCAGCCACCTGCAGAAGGTCAAACTGCTACTCAAAGACTCATGTGTATGTGTTCCCCAGCTGGAAATGATGTTTGGGAAGATTGTAGAATCTCTTGGCGGTGGAGCTTTGCTGGAAGAAGCACATCAGAGGGGGACAGGTTTTGAGGTTTTATAGGCTAGCCTCTTTCCATGTTCTCTCTGCTTCCGGACAATCAATGCAGGGCAGTGAGCCAGCCTCATATGCCTGTTCTCATGCCTTACCTACCGTGATGGACTGTGTCTCCTCTGAGACTATAAGCATTATAAATTCTTCATCCTTTACATTGCTGTGGTAATAGCAAAAGAAAAGAGACTAACCCATTCAAATGTAATGTCTTAATTGTAACAGTTGTGCTTCTGTTGTACAGCCTTATCAAAGATGTTCAAAATCTAATATAAATCTTGAACTCAACGCCCATGGCCTATGGCTGTCTATTGTTTTGAGTACCTGGAGGATGATATGTAATGGTAAACAATTGTTTAGTGCTTTCATTCCTCATTCAGTGTTCCCTAATCCATAGTCTTTGTGTTTAACTCCTGAGATGCTATCTCAGTAGTTGCAGACTAGCCTGATTTCCTAGTGATCTTGAAAGCTCTTACAACCAATAATTGTACCTTCTGTTTCCTTACCATTAATTTACTATTTGAACATAGACTGCACTAGTCCTTGTATGTAGTAACAAGAGTTAATAAAAAAAAAACCTTTATTCTATGTACTGCAGGTATGGGGAGAGAAACATGGCTGAAATGTGATAGAAGATTCTTCATTACAGAAGTCAGCAAGGGGTACAGTAAAATGATGAAGCTGAAAAGACTCTCTTTGAGGGTTCAACATTACAAAAGCATATTAATGGAGCACAAGTCCAGTGGTAATTCTAGACAATTTCAGGGTACCAATTGGTAATTAGGTAGACATAAAACCAAGGGGATTCATCTAGTGACGGTTAAGTGTCAGAAAAATAGATAATTTACCAATTAGTTAAACACATGAATTAAATAAATATGAATCTCAACACCTATCTTTTATTGAACCATTCCTATAATTAATATTGCATGCCATTTAACAGTCCATCGAAATGATTGAGAAATGGAATGATATTCCCTTGATAGTTATGGAATGTGACAGAAAATTGAATTACCTTCACAAAGTTTGAAAACCCCCAAAATATAGCCAGAATTTGAAACAGAACTATTTGATATTTCACTTTTCTCAGTTATCTTCATTCTACACAGCTATAAACTTATTCAATGCACCTTGAAAACCACATTTCAGACATTTGTTATCTTTAGACTATTGCCATTAAACATGCTAGCTATCAACTATTATTACAAAATTTTTCTTGGCCTGGGGGTAGGATGTGCCATTGGAGAACTTAGAGGGAGAAGAGGAGGAATGGAAAAAAACGCAAATAGATTCTTTTTTTAATTTTTTATTGAGAAAAAGAAAAAAAAAGTTTCTGCCTCCTCCCAGTTTCCCATTTCCCTCCCCCTCCTCCCACCCTTAAATAAAGCAAGTTATAAAAAATAATATCCTTTTTTTTCATTGATTTATTACTCCAAGTTCAGAAATACAAGAACTGTGAAATGTTCAGTGAATACCTCAAAAAGGAGAGCAGATACTTATTTCTATTGCTTTTGAGATAGCGACAGTTTCCTCTTTGGCAAGGACAAATTCTATTAACTGCCCCTAAACTTCAGTTTTCCTTTAGTATTTCAGTGCACACTTATTAAGTGTGTCTGTATTCATACATGAATATCTATGAAGTGCTAGAGAGCTGTATGCTGAAGGGAAAGGCAGTCATCTACCCCCACCCCGTTACTTGACTAGTGAGGGTACTAAGCTAGTGCCACTCACACCTTCATTTACTAAATATTACTTCTTGATAATAATGATAATCTGCTGAGAGTCATGCAGTCATAAAGAGAGAATACCTTCTACAGCTTAAGATGTGATATTCTCATTAACTGAACAAACTAGAATGAATTTAAGAACAGTGATCAGGGAAAGGTATTTTGCATCATTGCAATATAAATGAAAAATATTGGATCCCTGTGGTGTAACCTTTGATGTTGATTAGAGGTTTCAGGCTGCTTCCTATGACTAAATGCAAAATATAAAACTACTAAAGAGGATATAAGTACATTTATGATACTGCATGTCAGTACTAGTAATTGCAGAACCTAAGACTTTCAAAATGAACTAGAAAAAACAGCAATCATTATTATTATTTCAATATTATGCCTCCCGATTGACAATTACTATGAAGAAAATAAATAAATGAATTTTGGGATGATTCAGGAGATAAATTAATCATGATTTTACTAAAACTCATTGAAATTATATTAAATAAATCAACCAGATAATTTTTCCAATTTATGTAAAAGTCAAAAGTTATTAATTAAAATGAAAAAGCTTTGTTAAATAAAAAAAAAAAACCCTGCAATGTGTTGAAATGTCTTTGTTAGGGAATAAAAGAAAAATCTGTCACTGAAACACTTTTTCCAATACATCACATAAAATGAGAAAATAAAAGTTAAAGGCCTAGAATAAAATATTCTAATATTTCTTAAAAATATTAATGCCTACCTAGTAATCATATTTGTTTCTCTTAGGTAATTAATTTTACTTATAATAGTATATTCACACATAGAAATAAAGATTCATAATCAGGCATAACACATGCCTTTAATCTCAGCACTCAGGAGGCAGAGGCAGGTGGATCTCTGTGAGTTCAAGGCCAGCCTGGACTACCAAGAGCGTGTTTCAGGACAGGTCCCAAAGCTACACAGGGAATCTGTGCTTCAAACAAACAAACTAACTAACAAACAACAAAACTCCCCAAAAGAAATAGACTCTCTCACACACACATACAAAATATAGACTTCAGAAATATATGTCTCACAGTAAAACTCACATTATTTTTACGTGTAATTTGGTTTGTAAACAAATAATGAAATTCACAACAGAATAAATATGCAATGAAAACAAATTTAACAATCACACAAAATAGGCTATCAACACACAGCTATCTACTCTATATAATATATACACACACACACACATATATATATGAACTTTTATACATAACATATATAAAATGCATCTTCAATCCCAAATAACAGTTTACTAGTTTAAAAATATGTAGTTTATGTAGTTTAGTAGTTCTAGTTCATTAAGTTAGTATTACTTTTAAAACATCCTAAAATAATTTTCAATTTTTAATACCTCCAATGAAAAATTTCATTTCACAGAATGAATCATAAAGCAAGGATATTCATCCACATACAGTTTTATTTACCAAACTGAATGTTCTCATTTTTGATAAGGCAAAGTAAATGGGAGAAAATGTTTTTGTGACACATGTATCATGAAATATTTGCACATCTATGCACATCCCAAAAGTGTTAATATCCTTTGACATAATAAAGTGAATCTGTGGACAGTGCCAGATGCAATGCGAACAAAATAGTTTTCAGTTGGGTTATTTAGTGTAAAAAAGAAATAAAAATAGTCTAACCTTAGGATACTTAAATGAATCCTAGTACAGAGTTCTGATAAGATGTTATGTAACCATGAAGAGCGAGGCAATAATCTCCTCAAGGCATTTACATGATGAATAAAGGGCAAAACACTGCTATTATAATCTTATAAATAAACAAATCATAAGGTAACAAAGAGAGATTTAAATTTCAGAGAAGGTGACTTAGTGAAATATGCCAACTTGTTAATGACCACCTGAGATGTATTCTAACCAACTAATCATTTCTGTCAAGGTTGGCAACACAAACATATTATTTTTTAGAGAGAGAAAGCCACAATGTCAATAAATTCCACTTCTAGCCTAAGCATATATGGCTTTCTTTTTCTTCACAGCTGTAAACTTGCAATTTTCTCAGAATCCTATCTATAGAAAAAGACATATTTTAAACTCCTTGAAGCTATGGTTTAAGTTTATCAAATTATAATCCCTTGGATGACATCCCAAAGCCACCTTAGAAGGCCATCCATTGAAAAGGGAGATAGAGGCAAACAAACAGACATCGAGAAAGATCAACTATCAGTAATCCTTTGAGATACAACTTCAGAGATGAATTGATATGTATGGCTACAGTTAAGCCACTTAAATTAGGTTCTTGATTGAGAAGGCACACCCATGAACTTGTACGGATCTTATTCTTCCTCTGAATGCCTATTTCTAATAAACTGCGTGTGGACCTACTTCACAGGATATGTCCTGAAATTACCTTTTCTAGCAAAGTCAAGAATTCTGGCTTTACTCCTTGGACTTCTGGTAGCAGTTCTAAGCTGTGCCTACTATTGCACTGCTGCTGACAATTTGAGCCATTGCAAGAATTAGTCTCCCTGTATTTAATACCATTTTCACAAGAAATAAAGCTTATCAATGTATTCTAGCTATACATATGAAATTCACAAGTGAGTGTGGTTTGTCTGTGTGTCTCTATATGCTTCTACACTAGGTTCTGTGTCTATGTGTCTCTATGTGCTTCCACACTAGGTTCTGTGTCTGTGTGTCTCTACGTGCTTCTACACAAGGTTCTGTGTCTATGTGTGTCTACGTGCTTCTACACTATGTTCTGTGTCTCTGTGTCTCTATGTGCTTCTACACTAGGTTCTGTGTCTCTGTGTCTCTATGTGCTTCTACACTAGGTTCTGTGTCTCTGTGTCTCTATGTGATACTTCTACACTATGTTCTGTGTCTGTGTTTCTCTATATGCTTCTACACTATGTTCTGTGTCTCTGTGTCTACATGTGCTTCTACACTAGGTTCTGTGTCTCTGTGTCTCTATATGCTTCTACACTAGGTTCTGTGTCTCTGTGTCTCTATATGCTTCTACACTAGGTTCTGTGTCTGTGTGTCTCTATGTGCTTCTACACTAGGTTCTGTGTCTCTGTGTCTCTATGTGCTTCTACACTAGGTTCTGTGTCTCTGTGTCTCTACGTGCTTCTACGCTAGGTTCTGTGTCTCTGTGTCTCTACATGTTTCTACACTAGGTTCTGTGTGTCATTGTCCAGGGGAGTGGATGATGCTGAATGTGTACATGGGTGTGGCAGCTAGAGGTCAATGTCTGTCATCTTCTTTATGCTCCCTCCATCTCTACTTTAAGTTTTGAATGCGTTATTGAACCTGAAATTTACTGATTTGGCTGCTCTGGTTACTTAGCAAACCCGAGGGATCCTACTGTCTGAGCCTCCCAAAAGAATTGCTAGGGCAGGTGTGTGCCCTATTACATCTGCCTACTTCTTTTTCTAACAAGGGTGGGAAGAAATTACTGAGGTGCTAATGCTTGTGTGCCAAGCAAGCACATTGATAACTGGGTCATCTCCCCAAGTCTTTGATGTTTTTGATACGTGCAGTGGTCTCTGCACATTATCTACTCTTGTTGATTCCATGGGCGTAAGTGATCTTCCCACTTCATCTGAACAAGTGAATGAACACACTGCTAAGCCAAGGTCCAGTCACGCTTTTGACTGTAAACTGTGTACTCACTTTGCTTTGGATTGAAACCGATTTACTCTTGAGACCAAACTAGCCCTCAGTTTCTGTATACTAGATATTTGTTTTAAAATGTCGAGCACCATTTTCTCCCAAACTACATTTTTCTGTGCTTAAGTTATATCCCACTTGCTAGAATAAGAGGGCCAGTTAGGTGTTCCATGTTCCTAGTCAGACAGGAATAACAAGAATCTTAATCACTGTTCTTATTTTCTTCTTTTTTCTTATTTAATAAATACAAATTAACAAATTTATATTTATTAATAATAAAATTAATAAATAAGAACAGAGAAGGAAAACATCTCTTTAATTATCATATTCTCAAAAGCACTTTAACCAATTTTATGATATTTAATTCTTCTAATTGCATTTTATTATTCAGTATATTTAATGTACATGCAACACAATTAGACTAGGAACCATTATTAAATTTCAAGAATACAGATATCATAAAAATTTTACATGTTAGATTACTGATATTTCAATTATTTTATAGTAAGTTTTTGTGCATCCTTTGTCCATATATAATTTAGAGCATTTACTTTGTGGAACTAGATTGGTTTTTGAAAAATTAAATCAAAATTGAATACTGAAAATAAAAAAAATCTTAATCACAGATTATTTCAAAGTCTGATATCTTCACTTTATTTATATTACAGAGTGAGGCACTGAGCCAGATCTGAGTCTACAGACAATCTTCAAGGATCAGGGAAGAAGGTCCAGTCAATAAACAAGAATGCCAGACAAACGTGTGTTTCTGAGAGAAGGAAACAGTGAAAGAAGCAGCATGGCCTCCAATAATGCCACAGCACCATCGACTACAAGAACAGATAGGTTTGGGAAATGCCATTGCAGAGGCAATTAGACGCCCTTTCCTGGTGAACAGGGGAATGTATCAAGACTTCAACAGTGAATGATGCATATGAGAATGGGCCCAGGGTAGGCATATGCATTGTGTACCTAAGCAGACAGATATAAACTGGCCATCCAGCACCAGGGTATAATGCATTGGTATAGTAACAAAACACTCCACATGCTTATAGTGAAAATTACTCAGTTGGTTTTCAGAGAATCCTAAATAACTAAAGATGTTAATGATATCCATATATTTTGGTCTAAACAAATATTTATCCCTTAGAAACACAAACACAAAGTGCTATTGGGATGAATTATGCATAAGATCAGGTAACCCACACCCATCTTCCAGTATTGGCTTTATGTCAACCCTTTCAAAGAATTGATGACAAAACCCTAGGGAAAAGTGGGGCATATTATTCCTAAGTTAGATGAGATGAATTGTGTGGGATCTAGAGAAAGGAGGATTAATATATAAATTAAGTTCAGATACAGGAAAATGCAATTGCTGAGATTCATTGCCACTGCATGCAGGGGCTTATCTGGGGATTTCTAAGAATCCCTGTGCAGTAAAATGCAGTGCAAACCAGCAACAAATCACAGACAAGAATTGGAGCTAAGACATCTTGGGCCAAAAGACTGTGATCCAAAGGGAAGGAACAAGCATATATGAAGCAGACACTTAGAAGTCAAAATGGGTTTCTGAAGCAGTAGTTGGTGCTAGTTGCAAAACGTCCTGTGGACAGCTTTCAAGATCCTCGAAAGTTCCATAGGTACTGACAGGAACAGAAACTAGTAAACTCATTATTTTCCTGACTTATTCTTAAGGTAGGGGTTTCTGAAAGGAATGAAACTTTTCCTAGAACAGGAAGCACAAGTCTGTCAGCACCAGTGACAGCTATGTATCCAGAGAGGCCATTTTCCGAAAATAAAAAAGCCACCCGCTTAGCCTTTCACAACTAACATAGCTGATTCCAGGTGTCCTCGATTCATCCGAAGGGAAGTGCATTGCAACAATGAATGAAAATACAAAAAAGGAAAAAGTGCCTTTCTTATGCTTTGATAAAAAGGCAAAGCATCCTCGATACCACTGCAGAATTCAGGAAACAGAGACATTTTTCATAAATTATGTATCTATAGTCAATAAGAAAGGCACTGGTCACATATGACTGGCAGGACTAAGAACCTCATCTTTCCTTTCAGTTTCAGACTCAGGGCCTTGTACGTGCTAGGCAAGTTTTCTACCTTGGAGCTAACTCTTAATTTTGTTTAATTTAGACATTTTCTAAACTATTATTAAATATTTGTTTAATTCTTAAAATTTTGTTTAATAAAAGACAAGCACCCCCTGCATCAAAATTCATTATTTTGGTGGGAGAGCAGTTCATTTTAACACATGAAAATATGACATTTATAAAACCCTGGGTTCAATTCCAAGCAGGGAATAAAAATGGGTATGATAATTCATGCTTATAATCCTACCACATTGGAAAGAGGATCAAAGCTTCAAGATAATCCTCAGCCATACTATAATTTTGAAAGCTAGTCTGGGACACATGAAATATGTCTCAAAAAAAAAGGTTCACAAACTAAAGAACTAACCAGAAAGATGTGCTAAGGAAATGTCCAGGGAGTGTGTATCCTGTATATCACTATGTGATGCAGCTGCCAGAATTTTCACATTAAAAAGGGTTGTGCAGAATGAAAACCAATGACTGTTCAGAGCTGATCAACTGACATTCAATCTGAGGCTTTTTACATCCCTTTACCCCTTCTCTAGTCAGGAATTCTGTCTTCCTGGAAATGGCTAATAGTTTTGGGAATGTCTGTACAACATTCAGTGTAGACAGGTGGCCTAGAATTTAAAGGTCACTGAACCTGATTTATCAATGATTGAATGGAGAGGTTAAGCAGGAAAGTTTAAATGGTTTTCTCAACAACAGAGAGAGATGCTTGGGCCATGGACTAGAGAACACAGAGCCACGTGTAAATTGTATTTAAAATGTGTATGCGATGGTGTCTCTGGCTATCATCACATGCCAACAGTTCTCATATTGTTTCATAGTTTTCTGTCCCTCTAGAGAACTTGTCAAACTCTTATAACCCTCAGACCCTTCCCTTGGGACCATCAATATTATTTTATATTTATTTGTAGGGTCAGTTTTCACACTTGGCTTCATCTTAACACCAACTTAATCGGTTTTATAATTGTATTTGCGTATTTATTAAAGTTATGCTTCACTGAAACAAGGTCTTCCTATGCAGCTCAAGCTGCCCTCAAAGACGTGATACCCTAGCATTAGCTCCCTGAGAACTAAGATTACATTCATGAGCTACCAGGGACAGCTTTGAAAAGATTTTAGTTATATATAAGCGCCTGGGGATAGAGATCAGTTGGGTGAGTGTTGCCTGGCGTGAAGGATGCTCTGGGTTCTACAGCTGGTATTTCATAAGTTTGGTATGATGTATACCCTGTAATTACACTAGGGAAGTAGAGGGAGAAAAGTCAAGAGTTCAAGGTCATCATTATTTAAAAAAAAACAAGTTTGAGAACATGCCTAGGCTTCAAGAAATTATGTCTCAAAACAGAATATATTGTTGGCGAGATGGCTCAGCAGTTAAGTGCATGTACGGCTCTTCCAGAGGACCAAAGTGCAATTCCCAGCACATCATCAGGTGGTTCACAACTTCATGTAACTTCAGTTCCCAGTGAATCTGACAACCCTGGTTTCTGTGTATACCTGTACTCATGTGCACATATTCACAGACAGAAACATATAATTAAAATAATAAAATTCAATTTAGAAAATGTAAAAGCTATACACACATATGTATTAGTATTATTTCCATACTACAGGTTCTAGTTTAATTGGCGTGTGCTATAGTTTGGTATAAGGTATCTATTTATATGGGAATGGACAACTAAGGTTAAAAGTTGATATAGTCAGATCATGTCAGACAGTATGTATGTATTGAATGTTAGCAGACATTTTTATTTCCTTTGATAGCCTTATACCAAATAGTATTTGTGAAGTCTCATTCTTCTTGACAGTGTATTTAAAGCGATTATTTCATCGCTCAGGTCTAAGCAGGCAGCACAATCTGTATTCCTGTCCTTAATGAATATTTCATAAGCATGAACCAACAAATTCTGAAAAGCAATTTATAGTATTTACAGTAACAAGGAGTCAGTAACTCAGGGGACCAACATATGATGCATAATGATAATTCTTGGTTTTGTTTGTTTGTTTCTTATTTGTTTTTATTTTATTTATTTATTTGTTAGAGCTAAGAACCAAACCTAAAGCCGTGTTCTTGCTAGGCAAGTTATGTACTATTGAACTAAGTACCAAACCTTGCAGACAGCTTTTCTTGGGAAGGTGGAATAAAAGTTTTATATCATAAGGGAGTAGAAGTTATACGAGAATCAGCGAATGAAAGTAATTAATTCATAAGAATGATGGAGTAACACCTGAAATAATAAAAGAACTACTGGATTTTATTCTCTTCAGTGATCCAATTATGAGGGAATTATACTCAGTGATTACAGTTTCCCAGCACAGCATCACAGTCTCCTTCATTGCTTATTCAGAATGTTAGACAATTGTGTGACCTTCCTTATGTCCCCATGCAGCCTTAATAAGCGGAATTCATCTGTTTCTAGTTATTAAGATCCAGATTGCCTCATAGCTCCAAACAGTTTTTTCTTGAACATTTCCTAATTTTTCTCTTTCTTTCTTTCTTTCTTTCTTTCTTTCTCCAAAGTAAGAAGGGAATGATATGTTTTTCCTGCTATGTTTCTGACTGGGGAAGTATGCCTTCTGTGTGAAATATACATTTTGGAATGGAATTTTGATATTTCTCTTCAGTTATCTCCTCTTCTTCTCCCTCTATCTCTTCTCCCTTCTTCCCCCCATTGTTGTGTGTGTGTGTGTGTGTGTGTGAGAGAGAGAGAGAGAGAGAGAGAGAGAGAGAGAGAGAGAGAGAGAGATTTATGCTTCTGGGGATTAATATCAGAGCCTCATATATCCTAGGCAAGTTTTCTCTTACAGAAATACCTACCCTGCCATTTTTGCCTGTTGCTCTGAGGAATGAGTCCAGGTATTAAAACATTATTAAATTTGTTCTAGAAAATTTGAATTATAAAGCTAACTGTTTAACATAAAACATTCTTTCCTTAGCCCTTATTGTAATTAGGTTGAAAATTTAAAAGCAATTCTCCATATCCACAAGGAAAATGAGAAAGTATGCCAAAACTTACTCTGTATGTAAAAAAATAAGAGTAATAATTTTCTTATTTATAAAAGATTTACTAATTGCCCATTTTTTATTGTTCTATATAAGCCTCATATATTTAGCTTTCATTGGAAGAGATAATTTGCTTTGATCAATGAGATGTTAACCAACCAGATGGACTGGCATGTTTGGAATTATTAAGTTGTGATAAAGCTTCTTTCCTTCAGGAAATCAACAAGCATTGGATAGCCACAGCCACATCAATGTGGGCCTCTGAATATGAAGTTACCATCTGCCTGTCTAGACACCAAGGCTACTAGACCCATGACTTGATGCAGAACTTCCAAGGACAAATCATTCAGATTTATCTGATGATGAAATTCATGTTAGTTGAAATAAGTCAAGTTTAGGGAAAAATAGTATTACACAGCATTATCTTGGTAAAAGCTGACTAATACAAACACCTAGATAAGCCTGTTGATGATTATGTGCATCACCAGGTTGGTTAGTTTCACGTGTGTGTGTATGTGTGTGGAGTATGTGTGTGTACTTAATCAAGTACATAAATAATAAAAGTGTCTTACATATTTCATATTTCTATGGCAAATATCATAGACAATGTAGCTTTAAAAAGAAAATTATGTTCACAATTTTTAAGGCTGTGACACATAGATTGGGATGTCACAATGATCAGGTTTTATGGACGGCTGTCTTCCTGGCCCGCCACCTTTTCCTTTGTTCACACAAAACAAGAGAGAGTGAGAAGGATCAAGAGATGGGAGGAAAGAAAGAATGACAGATACATAGAACAACCCTCCTTACAATTCTGTAATTTCAAATGTCACATGGGCGTTTGTGAATTCAACATGAATTTTGAGTGGATATAATAACAGTACAGAGAAAATAAAAAACTACCAAATTAAATCCATCTGATAGTACTTTTTGAAAATGACTAAGCATGTGATTTAATTATGTATCACACTGGCAAAGATTAAAGACTGTAACAAATCAAATATTTTGTAGCCCTACTCAATTGATGATTTAATTTTTTCATAAATATGAAAGAACCATAATAGGTTTTTGGAGTTTGGGGCTTCAAGATCTGTAGATGAATCTGATGTGTGTCTCTGATTTATGGATAATTTTATGGTGTTCTTAAAGCTCACATATTCAGATTCTAATGAAACATAGTCATCAACATTCAAAGAAAGAAAAATCCTACTAAATACAAAGCAATAAAAGAAACTTCCCAGGCTTAAGAAGGAAAACCCAATTAAATACAACTGAAAAAGATTCCTGAGAGTGATAAAGAATATTCTGATAAATGTGAATATATTTGAATATACTTCTTTAGTACATATTGTGTGTATGCATGCATGCAAGCATGTATGTATGTATGCATGCAGTTATGTATTTGTGTATACATGTATGTGTGCACATTGTAAATAAGCAATATTGCTAGCCTTCTTTTCTTATAATGCTTATAATCAGTTAAGAGATAAAGTTGAGAGACAGAAGTCTAGTTCACTGGAAACTAGAAATGCTTTATTGCCAAGTTTTAAAAGAATGGTAATGGCTTGTAAGACTTATGAGAAAATTAAAGAGCATAGCCTATGACAGAAGCTATGATACAAAGAGTTATGTACATAGACATGCTAACACAAGAATCAGGTGTGCTTTCCCATAATGTTTTTGCAAGAAAAAGTTCAAAAATATGTGAACACCATACTTCTCACCAATACCCAGAGGAGCAGTGTGCTCTAGCTGCCCCAATTTGCATGCTAGAATCAAACACCTCTTGATTATACCTTTAGGGCATAATAGGATTCAAGTTTCCCTTTAATGTTGTTCATCATACAATAGGTAAAACTTCTCTATGGAGAAAAAAAAAAGGCATACACAGACTCACTATTGACACCAGCCACCTCTGGTAATCTCAGGGCTAGTCGGGAATGCACAGCTATTTAAATAAAAAATTATTTGATAATGAGAATCAAAAAGGAAGAGTCCACACTTCCTCAGAGCTGAACTATAAATTAGAAAAATATCAGGGTTCTAAAAGAAACCCTTTTTTGAAAAAAAAATAATGATCTAAAGATCTGTAACAGAAGACGTGGTCTCACATACACTTCAGTATCCAAGATAATTAACTTCAGTACAAGAAAAGCACAACAACGTTCTCCAAGTGACAGCTGGTTTTCATGGTATCCTAGTTAAAGTTAAATATTTGAAACAACTGAATATGTCCCATTTTTCCTAAAATGAAACGGCAGTTTGATTTGACTCTGTTCAAGAAAAGGGCCTGTACCATCTTCAGTGCATGGTCAGAGATGAATTGTACCACATGTGCAATGGAAATATTTTCAGAAACAAGAAGTCTGTTTAAACATAAATTGAGTTGTTGTTGAATAGAAAGTCAAAAAAATGAGCCATCAAGTGTTCAAGATAAAGTATTTATAATATTTTGCAGTGATTTTACATTGATAAATGTTTTGAATATATATATATACTCACATGTCTATATATGTCAACATAAAAAGATATATAGACATTTGTTTTTTGAGACAAGTTTTCTCTGTATAACAGTTCTGTCTGACCTGGAACTCATTCTGTAGACGAGGCTATCCTCTACCTCACAGAGATCAGGAAGGCTGTGCCTCCCTAGTACTGAGGCACCACCACCAGGTTTGGAATATATGTTTTAATGTTGAACTGATGAGTAACAGTTGTGCATATTTGTTGAATATAATATGGTGCCTTCATTTTTGTAAGCATCACAAAACCTTATTCATACTTATTAACATACCGATCATTTGATCAAGTTATCATTTTTGTGATGAGAATATTAAAATGCATTTTAGCAAGTCTAAAATATGTAGTATTATATCTGATGTCACCATGCAATATACCAGGGTACATGGGCTTATAATAACTATCCTTCTAGACTGTGTAAGTAATACTGACATTTTTATGTTATACATCTTTAGTGGTTTGGACAGTGAACAATGAGCAATGCCCTCAAAGAACATTTAGTCTCTAGTTGGTGGCACAGTTTGGGGGAGGTAATGAAACTTTTAGGAGGTACAGTCTTGTTGCAGGAAGTCTATCACTTAAATCAGGCTTTGAAGGTTTAAAGCCCCTCCTAATCCTTGTTAATAGTTGTCTGTGAGGTCGAAGATGTGATTGTTTAATGTCGTGCTTTGGCTGCCTGCTCATGCTTCCTCCACCATTATAGATGCCCCTTCTGGAATTATAAAACAAAATAAACTCTTTATTTACAGCATTTTATCACATAGATAAAAAGCAACTAATACAACATTGAAGTGAGTTCATTTATTATTTGTTTGTCTTTGCCTGTTTTATTAATAGAAAGGAACAATATTTTATATGTTTAGGATATACTCTTACTCCCACATTTTGCAGCATTATTTCCAATAATTAAGACAGCTAAGGTCAATATCTATCAGTTAAAATGTTGTAAAATTTTAAAAAATGAGAGAATTTTTTCTTCCTTCCTTCTTTCTGTTATACTTGAGATCATAATTGAGGGCCTTACCACACTGAACCACAAGCAGATTTTATAAAAAGTAAATGACATAGTTGGTTTGAGAGTTGCAATCTATGAACTATATTACCATTGGAACCCATCTATTCTAACTAACCAGCTTTTATCTAATACTGTGCAGTCCTTGTGTTCTTTAACAACATTGAATCTTTGTAATCTAGTATTACAACTCAAGTTGTAGAACTTGATACAGCCAAAGGGTTTTTTTTTTTGGGGGGGGGTCTTATAAAAATTTTCCATTTTAAATTTCAAAACAAGTGATTTCCATTTCTTTACTCTCTGCAATCAGTAAAAATGTGTTAATAAATATTAAGAGAGCAACAGCTTGGTTTAGTATGCTTAGTGCAATGGCTTAGTAGCAACCAGATTTCTAATTAGTCTGAACCTTCCTGTACTTTTAGCAGTAAATGATAATGTAAAGAGATTCTCACTATATTCTTCTGCCAGTATAAAAAGGCTGTCAAGGAAATGAAGCATATTCATGTTAAATATCATCACATAGTCCACTGGAGAATTATGCTAAGGATTTCTGTTCATAATTCAAGAGTGAAATTTCTTTGAATCACCATTCTTACAGTCATGTTTTTACTCTATTTCAGCCTACATTTAGACCTTAGTAAAAATAATTTATATGAAGGAACATGCTTTGAGCAAATGTTTACTTTTTTAAAGATATATCCATTCTTCATGCATTTCGGCTTAGAAAAATAGAGATGCAAAGAAGGCACTATAGATTGAAACATAAAATTAGGATCCTGGCTTATTTGAGATTATTGGGCCCTGAGCATCTAGTCAAACAGGTTAAACTAGCTTTCTGCTTCTCTAATAGATAAAACAAAATATTTGCTCTGGAAGCCACTGAACTTATTCAAACTCAAAATATATCTTTGTCACATTTGTACATAGTTCTGAACTGGAACACAACCCCCTTTATAAATTAGTTGCCAAATACACATTGATCACTTATATATATATATATATATATATATATATATATATATATATATGTCACTATTCTCAGAGGTTGAGTTTAATCAATAGATGAAATGCTTTAAAATATCCAAATGATGAGGTACTTAAATAGTGGAATTACAGGGCATTTCAAAAACTCTAGATTTTTAGAGCAACATGAAAAGTATACTATCTGATAAAAATGAAAAAAAAAATCTGAATTCTTCTAATATGTATTGAGAGCAATTTCTTCATTTTAATATTTGTCCAATCATCATTGGCTTTCTAGTTTGAACTTATTGGTTGCACTATTAACCGTATTTTTTATTCTAGGGTCCTATCTTTATGCAGTGTTGCATCAAAGAAACTGTTTAAGAATAATGCTAAAGCCGAATTTTCTCAATTAGCATACTGAGTCTAACATAATTAAGTCAAGTAAATTTGAAGAGGCCCCTTCAATTCTATGTTGCCCAATTACATCATAAAAAGCGAAAGGGTTGAGGTGTATCAGTGGACCTGAAACTGGACTAAAATCCTTGTTTTAATCTAGAGGTTCTAATTTTAGTTTACTTTTTATGGCAGAGTCTTCCTTGTATTAAACTTTGTTGGAAAGACTTTCATTGCTAAAGAATAAAAAAAAAAACGGAATCTCTGGGCACTGTGATCATCATGATACCATATAATCTTTACTTTAATTCAGAGATGCTCAGTGTTCTTACATGTATGCGTGTGTGTGTGTGTGTGTGTGTGTGTGCATGTGTATGTGTACATGCGTGGTTGTGCCTTAAGTTGAAATATGTCTTACATGGTATTTTTTCTCAAGGTTCATTTTATAATCTAAAAGTGTTTACTGCAAATATGCAGATGCAGCAAAAATATACAGATACAAACAGTAATCATAAACATAATAATGAAAATTGGGAGGTTGGAATGGTTGTGGATTTGCAAACAGCGCATGCAATGCAGGCATGCTGACATGGACATGCAGTCCCAGGACTGAGCATCTAAAGAGGAGGTTTCAAGTTAGAATATAGCCTGGCCTGTGCAGTAAATCCTGTCTCAAGGTGGAAGAGAGGATGAGGAAGAGGAGAAGAAGTTGCAAGTAGAGAAAGGAAACTTCCAGTCCACAGTCTCTGTGATCCTATATTCCTTTTTAAAATTATTCATAAGGAATACTTCAATATCATATTTCTTATCTAAATAAATCCAATCTTATATATAAAAAATGAAACAAAGGAAGTTTCCACATAAATTTTCTTTGAGTGCTTGGCCAAAGTATCACATAAGGAAGAAAAAGCAAAGAAATGGAAAATAAGGTTTTTTATTAAAACTATCAAGAATTAAACATTTTATTCAATAATCTTCAGTTATACCCAAAAGATGAAATTATTTGCTGTAAGTATGTCTGAAGTGTATGGGAGTTAGTATACCCTTCCTATTTCAAAGAAAACATGTTTGTTACAAAAATTAACATATTCAAATTATATTTTTGGGAAAACAATTAAATAGTAATAACTGTGTTCTTACACATTTGTGTGTGTTTGTGTGCGTGCACGCCTGTGTGTGTGATACATACACATGAGGACATAGGTGTTTTCACCCATACGTGTGTATGTGAAGGCCAGAGAAGTATAACTTTCACGATTTCCTCTCTCACATTTATCCTTACTCCCTGAGGCTAGGTGTCTCAGTAAGCAGAAGCTTTAATAGTTCTGCTAAGTTGGTAGACCAGCAAGCTCCTTGGATCCTTCTCTCTCTGACCCTTAATGCTGGGGTTATAGATAAGTGCAGTTACCAACTGATTTTATATCAGTGCTTGGTATTTCAACCCAGATCCTCATGCTTGCACAGCAACTCTTCTTACTTGCTACATCCCTTACTGAGCTACATCCCTAGGCTCCTAATCAAAGCTCTGATTCAACTCTGAATGGATTATTCTATATCATTGTATAATTATGTCATAACTAATGTTAACATTTAAACTTTAAAATCAGAAAAATGCATATTACAAAAAGTGATATAAATTTATACTCCTAAATATTTGTATCCACTGTAGAAGATGACCTTTTTTCTTAACACAGTTCTGTTTAAGGTCAAAGACTATAGAAGATAAATGAACTAGTGTACATTTTAACGATAATTTCCTTTCTTAAAAAGTTTGACACTTTGAAAGTACTTGTTTTAAATTGTAAAAAAAAAAACTTTCAAAATTGTAACTTGTTAAACTACAGGGTCTGAAAGGCAATTTAGAATTTATAACGCTCAACATACATAATTAAATACAATTTCTAACTGTGGCCACAATTTAGAAATAAAAATTTTAAGTGCTTTTGAAATTGCCTAATGAGAAATAATACTCTGAAATAATATCCATCATAAAACAGAATTCCATATAATAATGTGCAAAATATTAACATAAGGAACAACTATTTCGATAGAATTCCATAGATCTTTTCTATCTGTCCATAGATCCTCGGAAGGTATTACAGGAAAATGCTCTAATAATGCTCAGATACATATGCATAGTGCAGAAAAAATGTGTACAGTAAATTGGACTGGTGTGAAAGATAATTATTTAGGATTTGTCACATCAGTTTATTTGTTTTCTACATTATATCTTCCCAAGAAAGTGTAAGTGGTTAAGTTTCAGATTTATAAAAATTCATAAAATAGGCCTTACATAGTTATATGACAATGTAGAGTTATATTGATATTTTGTATTTTTTAATATGTAATTTTGTATTTTGACCAATCTTTGTATTAATTTTTGCAGTAAACTCATCATAAATCTTTGTAAGATAATACTATAATTTACATATTTCCAGATTATCAAAACTACTAATTTCCTTTACATACAGACATAGATACACATATTATGAACATAATTTTAAACCAACAGCTACAGTTCCACTATCTAGAAATAATTGAAAAGATTAGGCTAGACCAATGTAACAGAAAGCAGATAAACCTGTTAGATAAATAACATCACTAGCCTTGCTTCAAACAAATCAGAATTTTTGTGCTAGAGACTCATGAAAGGGATTCAACACCATGGAATTAGATGATAGGTATTCCTGGATTCAGAGGAAATTGTTGCTGTGAGACTCTACACATTACACAGAGAACTTAATACACAACTACTAAAATAAAATTTCTACCATAATGAGCTTGGCAGAAGTGAAGATACACTAAAGAGACACTTGTATCTCACAATCTGACTATTGACATGATGGACTCTTAAAAACTGGTAATTTCACCCGAAATCTTATGCTAAGAGAAAGAAAAGGTGCCAGCCAAAAGGAGGACCTAAGACTGAAGCCAGATAGTAAAGGGGCAGTGGTGGCGAGGACCACATCTTGACCAGGATTCTCCAATGGGACCTGCCTAGGTCCCTACGCCCAGGAGTAGATAGCCAAAAAAGAAAATGAATTCAATGGTATTTTTAGAGGTTCTGTGTCTCACAATACTTTGCCTGGGCATTATTTTTTTACTTCATGAATACTTGACTTATTATATATTGTCATTTTCAATATTGTTTTAGGGCTTTCTGCATGGGGGAATGTGTGTCTCAGCATTTGTGAATGTGGTGTTCTTTTTCTTTGGTTCCTTTTTTCTATTTGATATGTCATATCCTGGTTTATTTTTATTTTATCTTATTTTCATTATTATTATCATTTCTTAGATGTTTGTTGTATTCTAAGGAAAGAGAGAAAGAAAGGGTACGGATTTGTGTGTGGAAGTGAGAGGGTCTGGAAGAGTTAGGTGAGGGAAAACCTTAATCAGAATATACTACCTGAAAAAAAAAACTATTTTCAATTCAAAACATAAGTATGTTGAAGAATGTTTTTAAATGAGAAAGAATTTTTAAAATATGACTCAACTGCCTGCCTTAAATATCATCTAAATTATTTATCATATAAATTATGTCTGATAGTTACATACTTATGAATAAGGTAAAAATGAAAGATCTTTTTTCATCTTGGGGCACATACAATCCAATGAGAAATAAGTCGGCAAAATACTAATATCTCTGAAGTTAGATAGACCATAAATTGGGGTTTCATCTATTTTCTTTTCTCTCTGTTATTTCTGCACTTAATATCACTCATTTGGTTCTGCTCTCTCCACCTCTAACTAGCTCTGTCATGTCCTTTATTATGTATTAGAGCTGAATGCTCAATGTAGATTTTAAAAATGTATTCCTTCCCTCCTAGATTTACCTTTTAAAATATCTTTCTTATTTTATCAAAACATTGATTGCAACCACAACATGGGACTCAGCACTATAATATTATTGCTTGTCTATTTATTATATTTCTTCATATGCTTTTGTCATCCAAAACCATATTAAATCATGTATTTGTTTTCAAATTGGGTACACTCAGTATTCAAATTGAATAAAGTCTGCTCTTATCACTTAGCTTTGCAGTTAGTTCCTTAAAAACTCCAATAATTTTTTTTTGGGGGGGGGAATCCCACTTATATGTACCATTCCAATAATGAATGGCAATATTAAATTTCTCTCCTTAATATGGACCCTTCTAGAGGCTGCTCCATTTACTTTATACTTGATATGTTCTTTGAAAATTAAGGACATTATAGATACAGATTTCAGTATGTATATTTTAAGACTTAAAGTGCATTGCATATCACATTAAATTCTAAAATGATTGTTTGTAAATTGCCTAAAATGCTTAGAGTTTAAAATGGCAATTTCTGCAATGACACTATATACAAAAGAGACATGTGAATAACCCTAAGGTTACTCAAACAAATAAAAGGGAATAATGCCTTTGAGAGCTATGTGACTCATTCTATCATTTATATTCTAAGTACATAAGGACCTTTTCCACTTCTATACTGAAGTTATTACTAAGATTTATATATTCTTTGTACTGTAATATTATATACACTAAAATATGTTTGTAAAAACAAACAGGGAATAAATTAAATCTTATGTGCTATAGTGTATTTAGATAAATTACAGTGTTCTTATATTATAGCTTAATACTGACATTCAACAAAATAATAATGTTCTGTATGTTGACATTAGAAATTACAAACTACATTTTAAGTTGGAAAACCACAGAGGCGATTACTGAGTATGACATAATGGTATGTGTGAAAGATATATATGTATAACATACACCTTGAGTTATACATTATTATTTCTCGAAACTGAACTAGAAATGGAATCTAACATGTAAACATTTAGACTTCAGGAATTTTTCCCAAGCCTGATCACATAGTACAGTCTCTAAAGCGACACTTATAAAATGCGCAGTCTTAGGTCTCTACCTGCAAGGATCCTGCTTTAATTGATTTGAGTGGTGCCTGGGGATTTTCCTATGTAACCAAGATCACTAATTACCATCTTAGCAGAATTTAACTCAAGAACAGTATCACATTTACAGTACACAACAGTGACTATCCCTGGCATTGTTTAGGCTGACTTGACTGTAGACTAAAGGTCACAGATTTCCTTGTGTATTTTCACTGTCATATTGAAAAGATAAAAAGTTCTAAACTGAAGCCAATGTTAGAGCAAAAATTACCTCTGGTCAAGAAAATGAAATCTCAGGCTTAGGAAGAGACCTAATATTCTAGTAGGGTGGTGGGTTCAATCATCTGGCCCAGAGACCACCCCAGGAAAGGTGGCCACAGCTTAAGCCGTGCTACAAAGATACACAGAATAACCACTTCTTGAATGAGACACCACACATTTCCTTGCCAGAATTGCAACACTTGGTTGACTAGCTTACTGTGCCAAAGGATTGCTACTGCACCAAAATCTTGTAGCTTGTAAATTGGCCTGCTTTGAAAACAGTATAATCTTTTTTATCGTTTTATCTCTTTTCAAACTATGCTTTCCTTATACACTTTGGGCTTCCTTATGCTTTTTCTAAAGCCTCCTTTCCCACCACGTGACTGCCTTTCCACTGTGTCTGACCTCTGTGACACCTTAAATTGCATGCCTTTTCTTCTCCCTTCCATTCTCTTCCTCTGGGTAGCTGCTGAAAATTTCAGTTTTTCTGCCCTAGGGTTTTTTTTTTCCTTTTTTAAACACTAATAAAGTAGTTTCTGGGCTTGTGTTTGAGTCCATTTATAAAAGCTTTTACTAAAGAGACGAAGAACCCCAATAGGGGACCTTGATTTCCCCTGCATCATTTGCAGACCACAAAGGGCCCCACAATTCTAGTAACACCAAGGATGGAGGAATGTATTCCCAGGGATTTTAGACATGGAACATGTAAGAAACATTAAATATTAGTCTTTTTGATAAGTCCATAAAACTTTCTTTTATGACAATGAATTCAAATCTTTTTCTCTCTCCCCACTTTATGAAACTTCTGTGCAAATATTTTTATCTCTTTCACATTGTAAAATCTTTATTAAAATGTTTTAAACTGTCCCTAACCTGGTAAGTATTGTATTCATACAAAGGTTCTGCTCGAGTCTTAGAACTTAAATGACTTAAGTGACCAACCATTTCTTGGTTTCCTTCATTTCTTTTGTTCAGATTTTTTGTTTGCTTTGTTGGTTTTCATTTTGTTTTTTCCCCAATATAATATTTCTTTTTGATTATATGGAAATTTGACATAATGCATCCTTATCATACTCATTTCCCAAACCTGGTCCACACCTGTCCTGGTGACCTCTCCCACAACAATAAAAAGAGGAAGAAAAGAAATATATACCAAGTCCATTTTGTGTTGCCCGTATACTCACTGGAGTATGGTCAAACACACAGTGGCTAAGCCCTTAAAGAAAACCAAGTCTTTCCTTACTCTCTGCCCCACCAGAAGCCATAAACTGTGAAGAATTAGACTTGAGCATCTCATAACAATCTTTAAGAGTTTTCATCTACTGCTTTCTGTCTAAACCTTTCCTTTTGTGGGGGGTGACTAACAAATCTTGAAAGACACAGTTACTACCTGCACTGGAATAAAAACCAAGTGTATTTCCTGCCATGGTGTGTTTCTTCTAATTTTGTGACTAGTATGCCCTCTCAATCAAAAACTTTGCCTTGTTGGGACACTATAATTGGAGTGGTGATCTTTTCCTTTGCTGTCCAAATTATTTCTAAGAGAACATATGAATGGCATGCTACCCTGAGCATTGCAAGTTTTGGCTGCAATTCAAATTCTACCTTCTACCTATATGGCCATAGACAAGTTATATTGCCTTGGTTTTAACTTCTTCATATGTAAAATTGAAGATAAAATACTTACATCATAGAAATAGTGAGTGTTAAAGCAAGGTAAGAAAGTAACTAACTGGTCACAATACCTAAGATCCATCAAGCACTCAGCAACTGGAAGATAGTATGGAATTCTAGCCATATCTTTAAAGGTGCTAGATGAATAAGAGACAAAGATAAGACTTGCCTTTCAGAATTTCTATGTGATATATTTATAAAAATATGAGACATCTAGAGAAAATTGGTTAAGTTCTGAGTGTGCAGCTCAACAGGAGTAACAAATGTTATCAACCTCATAAATAACATCATATGAGGCAATGAGTTATTATTGTAAATTTATCTTCAAGTTATACCTCTTAGGTGTTTTCCTTGAACCACTGTATGTTTAGAAATACTTTTTATCCAGAGAAAGATTATTAGAAGTCTTATGATGGAGATGGTTATAAATTATTATTGTTTGAATAGGACCAGGAATCTTTGGGATAGTCAAATGGAATCTGCAGCGTGTTTTAAACAGAATAAAGCAGAAGGACATATTTTCTCTCAGTTAAAAGTCATTGACTTCTGAATAAACGAATGAAAAACCACTTGAATGATGTAGTGAGTAAGTAACAAATATCTAACTGTTCATAAAATGGAGGCAGAAGCAAAAGAAAGTAAGATAAGAGGCAGACAGAGCCTTAAATAAATAGGCAGTTTGGTTGACAGTTTAGATTATATACAAGGCTAAGACAGAGATAGCTTGTCTGAAACTAAATCAAAATAGAGTTGAAATTAGAAAGAAAGGCATGTTCCATATATATATATATATATATATATATATGTGGAAAATATATATATTTTATGTCAGATCTTGATTAATATTTTTAATCAATATATATATATATATCAAGATAAAAGGATCAGAATTGACTCTTAGTAGAATCAGAATAGTTTTAATGAAGAGGTGAGATGATTTAATTGACCTTTCTGAAAGGTTGTTTCAAATGCTGTTAATAGAGCAGATAGAAGAGGACAAGAACATAAGAGGGAGATCAGCTAGGATGCTATTTCAGGACACTTTGAAGGAAAGAGTAGTGGCATATAGAATTGCAAAGGTTGAATGGGAACACATTAATTTGTAGGTTAAGCCAAATCAATCATACAAGCAAAATGGAGTCTACATAAATATTACAATCATGAATAATTTATTAGAATGCTAATAAATATAGGACAGAGGTATGGTTTTATTGTATACATTTAAATAGAACTAAGGCCCAAGTTTTCTAGAAAAATGTAAAAATGTCTTGCTCCGTTCATTTTTTGAAAATGATTATGTCCTTTGACCTTCAGAATAGCAAAATTCTAATGCAGCAAATTCATGAGCAAACGTCCTGTTCAATATTAGTTGACCTTTTGACGAAATTTGACCTAGCTTTACCATAAGGAGATTAATTACTATGATATCCATTTCATTGTTGTGAAACATCTTAAGCCAATGCTTATTTGCGAAGCCACTTGACAATATTTTGAGTCTTTAACTTCAAAAACATGTTGGTATTCACATGACTGATTTGTCAGTGCAAGGCTGCATATGAAATTTGTTGTTTGATTATATGAATTATTTTCAGCTTACCTTTTTATGTCAGATCTTGATTAATATTTTTTTTTTAGTTTTTTGTTTCTCAAACTGGGCTTCTCCATATAAAGCTCCTAGTTGTCCTGGAACTCGCTCTCTAGACCAGGCTGACTTAGAAATGCAGTTTCCTCACCAGTGCTGGGATTAATGGCATGCACCAATGCCACATTGATAATAAGCCTTTCTTTTCTTTTTTTCTTTCCTTTTTAACTTTTATTCTTCTCTCATTCATTACCTGCTGACCGCACTTTCCTCTCCCTCCAGTTATCTGAGTGCCTTCCCCATTTCCCCTTCTCTCCCAGATCACCTCCTTCTACGTCTTTCTTTAAAGAAAAAAAAAAACCAGCATCTCAGGGATTTTCACTGAATATGCCCTAACAAGATATAATAAGAGTGGGCACAAACATACATCTTAAGGTTAGACATGCCATCCCAGTAGGAGGAGGAAAAGTGTCCCAAGTGGCAAGCAAAAGAGTCAGAAAATACCCCGCCCCTTCTCTCACACACACACACCCACACACCCCCACACACACACCCACACACACACACACACACACACACTCGCATTGTTGGGAGTTCACAAGAATAGCAAGCTATACAACCATAAGTTATATGCAGAGGACTTGAAGTGGAGAAGGGATTGTAGGAGTCAAAGGCTGGAGGATACTACCAGGAGAACACAGGACACAGAATCAACTAAGCAGGGCTCATAGGGGCTCACAGAGACTGAAGAGACAGACTCAAACCCTGTATGGGCTAATAAGCCTTTCAATATCAAGTTTTCTCAATCAGTCTCATCCCCTTCAATTCTCATTTTAAGTTGTGCCAATTTGTCATGTACGTTCAGTTCTAGGAGAAAAATAAAGGTATTTATCTGTATGAATTTCTAGTGGGGGAGAAAGAGTGTTTTAAGTTCCTTCTTCCTTCAAAACCATTTTTCTGACAGAAGGCTTTTAATTTTAACTACGCTCAGTGTTGACAATTCAAACACTAATACCTGAGCACAAAGGAATTTTAGAATGTGTAACAATACCTCTAAGGAAATGTTTAGTATAGTTAAGAAAGTTTTCCAACATTGAAGAAGAATCCAATTACAAAAAATTAACATAATATTTAAATGACAAAACACTTGTGAATGAATGCTTATTAATGTGGAACCTTCAGAGATGTGAAATTTTCAATTGCATGCACATTCATTTGAATGTGCTTATTGAATTTAGCTAAATAAGCCTATTTCATAAAACAGCCAAACAAAAGAAATAACCAACTCTTTATTTTTTCCTTTCGATTGTAAATACCATTAGTCATGAACTCAGAGACACATTCTCTGAGAAATTTATAGCTCATCTATTAGTAATGTTATATAATAGTCTACTCCGAAACCTTCATGGCTTGCCTTACTCCACAGTACCCTATTTAATAGAGTGTTTTTTTTTCTTTTGCTGTCTTTATTTTGAGAAAGGGTAATGCTACATAACCCAGGCTTTCTTTGAATTTTTGATCCCCCTGCATCAGTTTCCCAAATGCTCTAATTACAGGCATGTCACCACAATGCTTGACTCTTCTATAGAATTTCACTTCTACCTGCTATTAGCTATCAGAATGGAAGAAAATAGTCCTATAGGTACAAACTATCCATGACCTTTCAAAAGCCCAACCATGCCAATGATTTTAAAAGTATATTTGAAACAATAATAAAGCTTTATGTGAAGTTATAATATTTAAACACTTGGTTCTACTAAGTGGCATTAATTTTATCATCAAGCACTAAGAGCTGTACATTTTCATTCCCATGAGAAATATGAATCATCATAGAGCTTATGAAGACTCTTTAATTCACTCCTTCTTTAAAAAATAAAATATTTGTAATTTTAATAAATAACTGAAACAAACCTTTTAAACTAATTTTTTGTACAAAATACTTTAGCTTGACGGTAATAAAATTTCACACTGGAAACATGAATATATAGATAGAAATATTAAACATCTTAGGCAAAAATAACTATCTGAGCAAAAACCATCTTCTAGCCTTTAATATAAGATCCTCTATCTTTATGTTGTTAGATTTAAAACTACCTAAAGTTATTCTCTCTACTACGTGAGTTGCTAGATCTAAGCAGTCAGTCTCCAGCTATAACCAACATCACATCAATGGAGCAACAGTTCCAATGAGACCAACGTTTGTTGTCAATCAGCAAGATTATACTTATCAATTAATGATGCCCCAGGAATCCATTCTAAATTTACTTGGACATCTGACTGTCTGAAAGAGCAAGGATTGGTATTCAGGCATCTGGACTAGACTGCCCTTGGGGGCCTGACAGGCTATGCATGTCCTCAGCTGCAGCTACAAGAGCACTTCTTGTGCACTTTTGCTATGTTCTCTTTTAAAAGGTGCGCCTTGCCTACCCCCCCTTTCTCTTCTGTCACTCTTGTGCCCAGGGATCCGTCTCTGTGCCCCTCTCTGCACTCTCTCTGTCACCTTTTCTGCCTTTTTTCTCTTTTCCAATAAACCTTCCATGTGAGCTCTATTATATGGTGTGAGTTCTTCCAGTCATTTTTATATACACACCATTGGTGCTTTGGGACTGGGTAGGCTCTCCTGGAGTCCTGAGGTACACCGGGACCCTAGAACCTGGTCCACATACGACAGCCTCACTGCTCCAATTAACAGAGCACTGGGACCCTCCATCCAACATCAACATGATTGGTGAGCCCCCTTCTTCTTCACCTCTGACTATTTCCCATGAGTGATCCATTTCTCTTCTCTCAGGCATGGTTTCCTACCTTTTGGCCTTGTCATTTCCTGGTACCAGGCAAACATGGCTCTCTCAGGCTCAGAGCTCTCTTTGCGTGATGATGCATGGGACAACCTGTGACTACTTATTCTGATACTCTGAATTCTTGGGATGCTAAGAATTGCAGACGTTTGGATCTTATTTCTCTACCTCACTCATGGGAAGTGCATCTACTTTTTCAGTCAGACCAATCCAAATGGCTGCTTTCCTGCACTCTATAACCCAATATTTTATGGAATCTTTGCAACATTCTGCCAGAGATCTGATAAATGGAAAGAGGTATCACCCTTTCATTCTTCTGCATTCCCTCTCCCTCAGTAGACCTGATGCATGCAGCATGTTTGCTCAGTGGCAGGGTCCACCAAACATTTTATGCTGGGACCCTAATCACCTGCTCTACCCAACAGAACTGCTCTCTTCCACCTGCAACAATTCTGCTTTCTCATTTACTGCCAGCTTTGTCTTCCATTCAATACTGGCAATTGGGTCTCTGGTAGGGTTACATGCATCTGACCATTCCCCTGGATGTGAGGTTTCATTTCTTGAAGACAGTCTTCTCTTTGCCTTCTGGCTTTTCTCAAAGTCCCGGCTCCAGGCAACTATGTCTCTGTCTGACTCAGAGCCATTGGCCCCTATTCCTGTGTGATAATGCATGGGACAGACTGTGCCTACTTAGTGTGATCCTCTCTGAATTCCGGGGACCCGATGAATTACAGCCCCTGGGTCTTCTCTATGACACTCATGGGAACTTTGTTAGTGTCTGTAGCACTTTACTCCCTTTTGGAATGCCTTTTAGAGACCAACTGACCACTCCTTTCAAATCAAATTTGGCTTCAGTATTCCCTGGATCAGGCAATCGGGAAACTGAGAAAGAGTTCTCCACTTTCTTTTTTCTTCTATCTGTTCTCCCTTTATAATTGTCCTGTTTGTTTGCTGCAATATGCGAGACTGAGGAAGTCAACTTCCTCTTGCTCGGCACACACTGGTTCTCACTTTCTTTTACTCAATTTCTGTTTCCATTTCGACCTGGTGATCTTTCCCATCACATTTCCTTGCCTTCCTCAGGAGACAGTCATACTAGTTTAGTGCATTTTTTTTTTCTGTTTCACTTTTTACTATTGACTGCCATCAGAAATTAACCACCTGTGTCTCCTGGTATGTCGACTAGAAAGAGGGCGTTAACGTGATGCAATGGGGATGAAAAAGGAACAGGTACTGTCAGTTCTAGTGTGTTCCAGGTAATTGATTTGAGTTCACCTCCAATAGCATCCTTCCAGTTCCAAGAGGCACCGAACGGTCCCTTAAAGCATGGACAGTGAAGTGCAGCAGCCAGCTACCCAAGGATGTGGACAGTACCCCAGCTTTCTCAGGTTCCCAAAAGATGATAGACATTTCCCAAGTCAGCCAGAAACAGTCTTGAGATCACGGCTTCCTCATCCTTGCCTCATGTGCTACTCCTTTCTAATTCCTTGTCTTTTATGATAAACAAAAGGGAGGAATGTTAGAATTCAGGCATCTGTGCTGGCCTGCCCTTGGGGTCCTGACAGAATATGTCCCAGCTGCAGCCACTAAGAGTACCTATTTTACACATACACTACGTTCCCTTTTAAAAGGTGGGCCTTGCCCACCTCCCATCAAATTTTTTCTTTCTCCCCCCTCTTTCTCTCTTTCTTTTTCTCCTCTGCTGTTCTTATCTCCGGAGATTGGTTTCTGAACCCCCTCTCTGCCCTCTTCTCTCTCTTTTTCATATAAAATTCTCATGAGTGCCTTGTTGTATGGTGTGACTCCTTCCTGCCGTTTTTAAATAAATGATAACAATAAGATCTTAAATACCACAAGAGTTCCAATGATAGTTGATATTTGAAAAATTACAAGTCATATCAATTCTGTGTATCTATGGTAGCTCGTTAGATTCAGTCTGAATATGTAACATGTATTGTCATCGTCTGTGAATTGCTTTCAAATTGTTGCTATTTGTTACATAAGCAGTTGAAACATTTTTGGGCTATAGACATAACAACTCATTGGCTTAAAGGATTAATTGCAACTGACATTCTAATTTATTTATTTATTCTTGAAACAGCATTTCTCTGTGTAGATCTTGCTGTCCTGGAACTCATATAAAGACCAGACTGACCTCTCAAGGTCCCAGAGATCTGCCTTCCTCTGTCTCCCTAGTGCTGAGAATAAATACGGGTACCACCACAGCCCACTCACAGCTAACATTCCTATTTCCGGAATCTATTAGTTAATTTAGGGGAGCTATGGTCCCCTAAACTTTAAAAGGCTTATAGACTCACTGAACTACTTGTTCTTTTCTAAACAGTATCGTGACCTTTTCAAGCAGAACCGTGTAATATTGCTTAAGGAGTAGCCTGAATATAACTCTGATGCTAAAATTTACTTCAATGTATCTACATATAATTTATCTGCCACAAAGACTAGCTTGGTACCATAAGAATTTCTAGCAAGAAAAGCTACACCATATTCAACGAATACAAGTAACTCAATGTACTTTGAATGAAATATATATTAGGCAAGTTACAATGTCATAGTCATTCCATGAGGGAATTTATAATCTAGTTATTATTTCGGTGGGAATAATGCAAAGATCTCACTAGATAAATACTGGATCTGCCTAGTTTCTTAAGGAAAACACAGTTACATTCTTCCTGTGTCTTTCATACCATTTATCTCTTTGCTTATTTATTTATGAGACATGGCCTCATGTTGTCAAGGCTGATCTTCAACAACTAATTTTGCTGATTCCGTATTGCAAATTCGTTCCACCATACCTGGCAGCACATTACTTTCTTGATGTAGTAATAGAAAGTCAGACTTTTGTAGGACAAAAGATAGTTTGTCCAAAGTGTAAACATGGATTTATTATCTTACTCATTTGCTACACTGTCACTGTGAAACATATCTAACTGACAAAAGTTCTGTAGAAATACGACAACAAAATATATTCTAAGTATGTAATGCAAAGGCAATAAACACCTCTAAGCAATTAAATTTATTCTTTCTTTCTTTATTTTTTGTTGAAAAAATTTCTGCCTCCTCCCCACCTCCCATTTCCCTCCCCCTCCTCCCACTCTTCTCCCCTTCCCCTCAGTCCTCTCCCCCTCCCCCCACTCCATTACCCCTCCCTCTTGAATCTGAAGGGCAGTCCGGATTCCCTGCCCTGTGGGAAGTCCAACGTCCTCCCCCCTCAATCCAGGTCCAGAAAGATGAGCATCCAAACAGGTGAGGCTCCCACAAAGCCAGTTCATGCAGCAGGATCGAAACCCAGTGCCATTGTCCTTGGCTTCTCATTAGCCCTAATTGTCCACCATGTTCAGAGAGTCCGGTTTTATCCCATGCTTATTCAGTCCTCTATAGAGAATCTTGGTTAAATATATAAATTTCAAATAAAAAATTGAAAATAGACAATTTCTTAGTCAGTGTTCTGTTGTTACAAAGAGAAGACACCATGACCATGGCAACACTTTAAAAGGCTTATAGACTCAGTGAATTATTCCATTATCATCATTATGGGAAGCATGGTATCACTCACTCAAGCATGGTGCTGGAGAATAGCTAAGTTTTACATCTCTATCAGCAGGGATCAGGAAAAGAGAGACATTGGGCTTAACTTGAGCATTTGAAACGTTAATGCCCACTCCCAGTTACATACTTCCTCCAACAGGCCACACCTTTTTGAACACGGCCACACCTCCTAATAGTAGCAGAGGGTTGAAGGGGAGGGGAGATGAAGGGAAGGGAACAGAGAGAAAAATGGATAGCTCAATAAAATCAATTAAAAATAGCCGAATTCCCTGGTGAAAAAGCTTTCAAACAAATGAGACTTTGTGGGCCATACATAATAAAAACCACCACAAAAAGTAAAGAAAAATGTTGAATTGGAAATTTATGCAAAATTTTCTCTGCCTTTTGTGTTGTTTACCAAGCAGTGCATAACATTTTGTTGGCCTTCTGCAATTCTTTTGCAAACCTTTCTTCTTCACTACTGTAAGCCCTACCACCACCTCATTTCTTCCTCTTTGAATTTTGTGTAACCTGTATTTTGGGACTGTTAATTTTACAGACACAAAAATACATAGATATAAGTGCTCAAATTATACACTCATTTAGCCAAGATAAAACCAAAGTTAAACAATATCAAGGCAAGTGTCATTCTGTTTAAGGGAGCTTTATCAGACAGCTGTGAGTTAGTCTCTAGACTAACTCAAAAATATACTTCACCTCCTCAATGGTTGCTTAAATGAAAATGTTCATGTAGGACTAGAACAACATATTTAGCATATCTTAATCTTGATGATTTACTATTATTATTATAACATGAAAATCAGTCTATAGATATACTAGTTTGGGATACAGATAAAACTACCTTTGGTAGAGTTTGTTTCTTTGTCTGATAGTGTCTCTTACAAAACTCAGGCAGGCCTTGAGCTCACCATGTAATCTAGATGGCTATCAAATTTTGGCTTCACCAGTTTCAGTCCTGTGATTGCTGAGATTACAGGTGTCCACTACCATACCTTGTTCATGTTATAAAAACCCTGAATAATGATTCGTAGAATTAAATATTGAGGTCATTTGATGCTTGATTCCCCTCTGTATGCTAAGAATATGTTTGATTACCATTGGTTATTAAAGACGTTGTTTCAGTTTATAGTAAGGCAGCATATAGCCAGGCATAAGAGATGGCTTAGCAGAGTAAAACCAGGCAGAAAATCCAGACAAAGATATAGAAAGAGAGGAGGCAGAGTCAAACAAATGCCCAATCTTTACCAGTAAGTCACAGCCTGGTGGTGATACACAGAATAATAGAAATGGTTTATTTAAAGATATAAGAGATAGCCAGATATATGCCTAAGCTATTGGCCAAGTTGTGTTATAATTCATATAGTTTCTGTGTGATTATTCGGGTCTGGACAGCCAGGAAAGAAAGAGCAGTTTCCACTTACAAATGTTGCCCTATCAACTTGGGCTAACTAGATAGCATGGCCCGTCACCCACTTCGGGTCCGGGTTCTTGTCCATCTGCTCAGGATTAGGAGGAAAATAGCTGAGAGCCCACCACCCTCAGCACTCTCTGCTTAAGCAACTTGCCGGATCAGGTCTGCTAGGCATGTACAAGCAGGAGAGCATGGAGGATTCCTGCCACCATACACAGAGATATTTTCATGCCTTGCAGCATGCTGCATGGCAGATTTACCTTTTCTTCAGACAAAAAGGGTTTATGCTGTGCTTCCCAGAATTGAGGTGATGAGCACAGCTTCCACCCAGCAGTCCCAGAGCTGGGGGTAAACTTACCTCTGTCATATTGAAAGGCCAAGAGAGGTGGAGTCAACATTCAGGGCTGCTTCAACCATGCTGCTTACCATTTTAAAATGTTCCTTGTCAGAAAGGATTTCAGATATACAATAGGACAAATTCAGATATAAAAGACATCTAAATGAGACACAGTGTGTTTAAAAAAAAAGTATCATGGCTTGGGAGAGAGGAGAAAAAGTGTATAGATAGTTATAAAAAGAAATAGTTTAAAAAATAAAAGTCTTTAAAGAAATAGTAAAAGTTATATAAAAGAGTACAGACAGTCATAGATTAAAGGTGTAAAGAAAAATTAGTCATTCAAAGATGGATGATATACAGAAAAGTCTAGATTATGTATATTATTGTGTTTCGTTTGAATTTTTTGACTGCAAAGAGACATTTGATTCTCGGGACTGCTATGTTAAACCAACATAAAGGTATCTTGACTTTACAATTTGGTTCTAAGTAAATGTTGCATAGGAAAGAGATTTTGCTTTTGTTCCCACAGAGGATGAGAACCTGTGGATTGCTTCCTGGCTAATGTGGTTTGATGGAACAAGATCCCACAAAGGGTCTCCATGAACCATAAAATACTTTGCCCACAAGCAGAAACAGTTTGGAAAAAACTTTGCCCATGTTCCCAAATTATTTATGAAAAAATATATTATTTTTTCATTTAAAGGGGCTTGATTATAAGTGATTTATGATCATAGTAAATATATAAAATATACAATAAGGGGGATATGATATAAAGATGAATACTTTGCATTGGTATGGATCTTGGTCTGTTAATACATAATTAAGGCTGATTTTGTTATACTGTGTATATGTATTTCTACTCTTGTTTAAGGTATTATGTGTATTAATAGATGATCATATATAAAAGTCAAACTGTAGTCATGTTAGTTAGGTTTTCTAGATGTACAGAGATATATTTCAGGTGGATAGGAATTCTTCAGCCCTTTCAAAGAACCACAGAATATGGCATTTAAAATATTTTAAGGACTTAAACTTTTCTCAACAGTGAGTCATTTCTACATCTGGCAGCATCAATTACTTCAGAGAAGTTGATGAGTATTTAAGGAACTTGTTATGGAATTTGCCTTCATTGTTACAAGGCTAGCCATTTGGGCAAGAACCTACTCTTGTCTGGATTGCTTGATGGTATGCTGTATGAACTGGATATGCAGAACCCACATAAATGTGACTGCTAAATTTTCTAAAATATGGGATGGTTTTTCAGGGTTCCTACTTAATGAAAGTGTCTGCTAGACATTCTGAATGACACAGAAGAAAGCAACTGATGAACTTTGTCCTTACAAGAAAGAACACATCTTCAAGTATCCTGCTTCATGGAAAAGTATGCTGGATACTATGGGCCTGTAGGTTGAAGATGGATGCCCTAACATTACAGAAGAACTTTGGGTGACTGTCCAAGCAACAAGATGTCTCTGTCAATTCTAGAGTTTTAGAAGTTGCTTACAATACACTTCTTGTTTACTTAGGTAATATTATATCCTTGTGGGGTCTTTGGAGGATTGAAGACAGATAGTTATAGTTTTCCATAGTTAATGATAAAAGAACAATTAAATATAAAACTTTAGACTCACAAAGATAGGATAGATTATAGAGTATTTTTTTAATTTGTTATATGTAAACAGGCTAAATATTGTAACTATAATTCTTGCTTGATAACTGTTTGTGTATGTGATTTTTCTATGTTAAAGTTAAAACTTTCCTTTTATTTAAACAGAAAAGGGGAGATGATGGGGGATTCCCCTCTGTATGCTGTGATTATGTTTTATTACCACTGGTTAATAAAGAAGCTATTTTGGGCATGTTTTAGCAGAGTAAAATCAAGCAGAAAATCTGAACAGAGATGTAGAAAGAGAGTGAGCAGAGTCAAAGAGACACCATGCAGCTGCTGAAGGAGAGAGACGCTGGATTCTTACCATTAAGCCACAGCCTTGTGTGATACATAGATTAGTAGACATGAGTAAATTCAAGATGTAAGAGCTAGCTAGAAATGTTCCTGAGTCATTGGACGAACAGTGTTATAATTAATATAGTGATTGTGTGATTATTCGGGTCTGAGCGGCCGGGAAACAAGCAAGCAGCCTCTGCCTACCATCATTGTCGTTATGTTCACATTTTTTCCTATCCAAAGGACTTTTTTTTTCCTTTTTTTTTAATTTATTTATTTAACATTTCCACATCCTCCCATCCTCCCTTTCCCTCCCCCATTGCTCTCCAGTCCTAAGAGAAGTCAGGATGCCCTGCCTTGTGGGAAGTCCAAGCCCCCCCCCCTCTATCCAGGTCTAGGAAGGTGAGCATCCAAACAGACTAGGCTCCCAAAAAGCCAGTACATGCAGTAGGATCAAAATTCAGTGTCATTACCATCGGCTTCTCAGTTCGCCCTCACTGTTAGCCCCATTCAGAGAGTCCGGTTTGATCATATGCTTGTTCAGACCCAGTCCAGCTTGCCTTGGTGAGTTCCATTTTTGGTGGGACTGCAAACTTGTGCAACCACTTTGGGAATCAGTGTGGCAGTTTCTCAGGAAACTGCGACTCAACCTACCTCAGGATCCAGCAACTCCACAAGAGCATTTGTTCAACTATGTTCATAGCAGCACTATTTCTAATAGGCAGAACCTGGAAACAACCTAGGTGCCTCTCAATAGAAGAATGAATACAGCAGGCGTGGCATATATATATACTTTAGAGTTCTATTCAGCGGTAAAAAAAAAATGACATCTTGAATTTTGCATGCAAATGGATGGAAATTGAAAACACTATCCTGAGAGAGCTAACCCAGACCTAAAAAAGAGGAATGTGGTATGTATTCACTCATAAGCAGATTCTATCCATAAATAAAGGACATTGAGCCTATAGTTGGTGATCCTAAATAAGAAGGTGAACCCAAAGAAAAACATATAGTTATCCTCCTGGATACTGGAAGTTGACAAGATCACTGGGCAAAAGTTGGGAGCAGGGGGGTTGGGGTGGATTGGGAGGTAGGGGAGATGGGGAAAGAGAAGGAAGAAGGGGAGGATTGGGGGGATCTTGGGGGAATGGGATAATTGAGATGGATGAAGGGTGGATTTGGGAGCAGGGAAGAAGTTATCCTAACCAAGGGAGCCATTTTAGGGTTGGCTAGAGTCTTAGCTCTAGAGGGGTTCCCAGGTGTCCAAGGGGATTTCCCCAACTAGGTCCCTGGGCAGCAGAGGAGAGGGTGCCTGAACTGGCCTTCTCCCATAGACACACTGATGAATATCTTGAATATCACCATAGATCCTTCATCTGGAGAGGGATGGAGATAGAGACAGAGACTCACATTGGAGCACTGGACTGAGCTCCCAAAGCCCAGATGAAGAGCAGAAGAAGGGAGAACATGAGGAAAGAAGTCAGGACCTCGAGTGGTAAATCCATCCACGGAGACGGTGGGACTGATCTAATGGGAGCTCACCAAAGGACTTTTAATGTTCTCATTAAACATCATAGTGGTTAACTTAAAGATATATTGTTATATGTATAGGAGACTAACATTTATTTGCACCCATACACTTAATGAATAAAGGGAAAAATTCCATATTATGCCTATATATTATCCAGTATCAATTTAGAGATTTTGTTCTAAAAGTTTTCTAATTTTTTATTAAGTAGGTTTTCTCAAAGGTGTGATATGATTAAAGTCATTTATTGACAATGAATAGTCCTGATAGTAGTGACAAGAAATGAATGCCAGTAATGTTTCTAAGTAATGACATACTATGTATTTTAATGGAAACTTGGTAATTGATCTATAGATAATAGTGAAATAAGGTAAGTGAGGAGAAAAATATTTTAAAGTTTCTAAGACTAATTAATTTTCTAAGGGTAAAATTCCTCAATTATTCTAGTTCTACAACATTCCAATTCTTTATTTTCATATATAATAAGATTAAACATGTAAAATTTTATCTGTATATGTCAAATTAATAAATTAATAAATATCATAAAATAAATTTTGCATATGTTAAATCCACATCTTATTTAAAAATAAATGTAAAAATTAGAAATTTAAATCTGAGTTTTATATATAAAAGAAAGTTATCATTTTCCATTGGATAATGAATTATTTGAATTTGAAATTTGAATTAAAAAATTAACTATGAAAAAACATTCAAATTTATTTTTAATGATTAAAATTCCAATTAAAACCATAATTGGACATATAATGAATAGAATAACAGAAAGAGTCATTATCAAGTGCTGGTGAGAATTTGGGTAAACTGAATTTTGTGAAGTTAGTGAGAATTTAAGTTGGTATAACCAATTTGGAGATCGTTTGAAATCACTTTTTTAAATATATGAATATTCCTCTCAGTTACTGTCCAAGAAGAAACTGAATGTCACTTTATTTTTTAAAACAAGTAGAGGAAGACTTTAATTTCTTTCTTGATTTCTTCCTTGACCCAGGTGTGATTCAGTAGTTGACTGTTCAGTTTCCATGAGTTTGTCGGTTTTTTTGGGGGTAATGTGGTTGATGCCTTCTAACTTTAATCCGTGGTGATTTGATAAGACACAGGTGGACACTGATATTTTTTTGTATCTGTGGAGGTTTCCTTTGCTTCCGAGTATGTGGTCAATTTTTGAGAAGGTTCCATGAGCTGCAGAGAAGAAGGTATATTCTTTCCTATTTGGGTAGAATGTTCTATAGATGTCTGTTAAGTCCATTTGCTTCATTACCTCCAATAATTCTTTTAATTCTCTATTAGATGATGGGTATTGATGTAATCAATAGACACATCTCACAGATACTCAGGAGTGAAGGAATCAAACTGCAAAGGTTATATGGGGACAATTTTATTAATGGCATTCTCAAAAAGAGATTACAGCCCAGGATGTGATAACAGTGGGTTTGCATTGAGTTCCTTGAGGTGACAGAACTTTCCTGCCTCCTGATCAGCATAAAGGCTACATGAATCTGTATGTGTTAAATCTTCAAATAAAAGCAGAACAGTTAAAAAAACAAAACAAAAACAAAAAACAAAAAAAACAAGTAGAGGTTAGAAAGGAAGGAAGAAAATGGAACAAAAAACAGCCTTACTTCATTTTATAAATGTGGATTTGGGGATATTCATTCAAAACCAGAAATGTCTGAATGGAACCAAAACAAACAAACAAAAAAATTGAGGCAGCTTCTGCCCATCGAAGTGATTGGGGAACAAAGGGCTAGTAAAAATGTGCCCTGTCTTCTTCCACTAAATATGCATTCCAGTTGTACAGTATTAGTC